>NC_053023.1:457141837-457257986 GCF_003073215.2 Triticum urartu | reverse complement strand
GGACAAATGGTAGAAAGTAGCAAGTCCACTAGTTGATCGAAGATCTTCTCATGATTGCTTTTCTTGAGAACACGGATGACACATTTTGTTCCTACGGAAGTTGATTTGGCTTGGCGATTGAAGATTTGGTCTTCTATAATATTTTGTAGCAGTAGCAGTCCAGGGAACAAGCACCTGGTCTCTTATGAACTTTTTTCATTATGTTTGTAACATGCCTCTATTGTATATCTGACTTGTGTATTTCCATAATGGTTGTAGCTAACTTGGGTGAAGAAAACTAATGAATCTTGTATATATATATATATGTATATATATTGAATTAATGCATTGATCAATGATATCTTGTGATGAATGGAAGAGTGCATTTGCTTGTATGTGTTGCATATTGAACATGAATTCAATATTATGAATGTAATTTCAAAAAAATTGCTCATTTGAATTTCTGTTGAAATGTAGAACACTGACAGCAAATGTGTGGGTAGAAGCATTTGACGTCGCACAAACTGTCGGCATACCGCATTGATAGACAAACTGTCGGCGTATCAATGGGCGTTGCACAATCTGTCGGCATAGCACTGTAACATCCCAAATTTTCAATTTGAAATGTTATATATAGATCATTCATGCATATCATATTTTATTGCATTTCGTTTCGCGATCCTCGAAATCCTAAGCAACTCAAGGACCCTCGGAGAGAGTTGGGGATTTCATTGTTTTCATATTTGAATTTTATCAAATATATTTTTTTGACCATGAATTTTATCAAATATTGAAACGAGGATTATTGATTTTCATTATTTTTCTCTCCGAAAAAATTTCATATTAAAATATATGAGAGGAGATAATATGACTTCTCCAAAATAATTGAAATATTGGAGGAAAAATATTAAAATCAAATATTTGCTTTTATTTGGATTTTATTGCTAATTTTATTTGCATTAGAAAAATTGCATGTTTTTCAAAATTGCATTCTAGGGCCAAGAAAATGTTCATCTCGTTCTAAATATTTTATTTAGACGGTGAAAATTTGTTTTGGTATTTTTAGATTTTTATTTTATATTCTAGGATTTATTTAAGTTCCGGCGAAATTATTTTAAAAAAATCTCTCAGCCTCGATTGGGCCGAAGCCCAGCCGAGCCGGCCCGCTAGCCCCGCGCCGCCCTCTCCCTCCACGAGACCGGGAGGCCACCGCTGCCCCGACCCCGAGTCCGGCCGGGACTCCGCCTCCCGCGCCGCTTGCCCCCTCCCCCAAGCAGCCCCCTCCTTAAATACCCCGCCACCGGACCCCCACCATCAGCAACCCCGCCGCCTTCCCCACCCCGCCTACAGCGTCGCCCTCGTCGCCTTTGCCGCCGCCGCCCGTTGCCGCGCCGCGCCGCTGCAGCCCGCCTCGCCGGAGCTGCAGCCCCGCCACGCCGGAGGTATATGCCTCGCCGCCGTTCGGTTTTTTTAAACCGGATCCGTTCTTTTAGAAACCCTAGTTCGTTTTTTTTTCAGATCGGTTCACCGGTTTTCTCGGTTTAGTTTATATAGCGGGCGTTCGTCCATACGTTCGTTTTAACGAATGGTTTTCGCTCGTTAGTTACAGACAACAAACATTCGTTCGTTAGCCTGTTCGTCAGTTTTCTTTTTCTAGGATTTTTCTGCGATTATTTTTGATCGCAATTTCTGATCCGATTTTCGTTTTAGTTTATCTTTTCGCTTGTTTATCGGAATCAGGCGATTCAAGCGCCTAGATCTTCGTCTCAAAACCCTCTTTCTGTTTGACCAACTTGAACATGATTTTGGTACTGTAAAATTTGACTTTAGTCTAGATTAGTAAACGGATCTTGTTTCTTTCGCAGTTTGAGTTTCGTTGCTCCGTTTGATTTGATTCTTTTCGTAAACCGGAGTTCTTAAGTTGAACTTTCTGGTTAGATCTTCTTATTTGAGATTTACCCGTGTTTCTTTGCTTGATTGATTATGTATGCTATTGTCTGTTTGCGATAGAATTCCCGGAGTGCGAAGCGTGCTACTACGAGTCCCTAGGTTTTGCGGATCATCAACAAGGCAAGTAACACATTGATCATACTCCTTCCATACCCAGTTTTTATGCATTAGTTTCAATCCTCAAACACTGCATGATTAGGTTGTGATTAACTTGTGGGTTGGGAAGTAGTTGATGAGGTAGAACCTATTGCCCTGTTATATTCAAACCTTGGGAGTTACTTCTACGTATTGCTTATATTGCTATGCTATGCTTGTAGACGTGGATTGGGTTTGAGTGTATCCATGACAGATGTGAGATTGTTAATTAATGGTTCAACTTAAGGTGGCAACTTAAATACACATCTGGGTGGATTGCTTGTCGGGCACCTGGAGAATCCAGTGTTGTCCTAGGATATCCCGGAGTACCCGTGTGATCATCCTAAGGTCCGCCACCCAGGCTCAAAGGGAACTGAGATATTTTCATGCTAGAAACTTCCGTGTGCAGCCACAAGCTATTATGGGCTCTAGCATAGTTCAGTAAGTTACATGAGCTTTTGAAGAGGTGGATCAGCAGGTAGAGGGATGTAGGTTTTGTATGGTCTGCCCGGAGTAAAGAGTTAATGTTTCTGAAAGACTGTGTCTCGGTCATCCGTTTCTCAAACACCATGTAGTGCGAGAAATCCAACGGAGGTGATCGAGTCTTGTGGGGAAAAGTGCGCAAACCTCTGCAGAGTGTACAATCTAATCATGGTTAGCCGTGTCCCCGGTTATGGACAATCTTGAGTATCTAGTACTTGGAGTATCCTAAGTATCTCATCACTCTAATTTAATATTGTTGGGTTGTTAATTACTTTAATTGGGATTGAGTTGGAGGAACCTTCTCAATGATGTTTCAACCATCATGATAGTTAAAATAAAATTTATTCCTTTCTTGTAGGGAAAAATTGGCTTTTCGCAAAAACTATAACCATAGAGCTTTCCACCAGCCAAATATGCATGTAGTGATAGCATTATTCTGTTCTTGCTCTACTGTGTTATCTTGCCAGCATTTTCCATGTGCTGACCCATTTTCGGGCTGCAACGTATTATGTTGCAGACTTTTCAGACAAGGAGTAAGGTTCGTTAGGTCGTTGCCGTGCAGCTCAGCTATGTCGTTGGAGTTGATGGACTCACTTTATCTTCCAAGCCTTCCGCTGTTATCGTGTTAGATAGCCTTAAGCCATATTTACTGTAATAAGTTCTCTTTTGAGACAGTCGATGTAATAAGTGTGTGATTGCTCCTCTGTTATAAATCCTTCGAGTACTGTGTGTGTCAGCATTACCGATCCAGGGATGACACTGAAGCACGGAGACTTGACCGTCTAAGGACGGGTTGCTACAAGATGGTATCAGAGCACACGCTGAGTGTAGGACACGACCATTAAGATAAGCCATAGGTCACTCCTCTCTACTCATTTCTGACTCCTCTCCTATTTTCTACTCTTTAGGATGGCGGATACAAGGATCAAGTTCACGCAACCGGATGAAGACACACCCTTTGGACGCCAATTGAAGGAAGTCACTAGGTACTTAAATATCGGAATACCAAGCTTCACCGGGACGTACAACACCACCTTACCAGAAGAGGAGCGCTGGATGATTCAAGTTCAAGTTCCAGGAAGGACATTCATGCCAATCACTGAGCCCATAGAGTTTTCTTTTGATGCACCAACCTGGAGTCTAGGCAAGAGCATGGCAGCCTACATTGCCATGGCACGCATTGGAGAAGTTTACAACAAGGATCTTAAGGATACTATCTATCAGATATGTGGGCGCTGAGATGAGCAATGGGAGATAGTTAGCACCCGGAAGGATAGATCCATTGCAGCTTTTATCCAGGAGTTAAACCAGCACATTCGACGCTAGGAGAACCAGATGTGCTTAGACATGTTAGAATTAAAGAAGGCGAAGACAAGGATCATCGATCTGGAACAAGAACTCAAGTCTACACACGATGGATATGAGGAGGAAATTGCAAAACTATTGGAGAAGAATGACGACTTGATAAGGAAGATCGAAATATTCATGGGAGACCCCGCGCCGGGAGGAGAGGACGACGATTCCACTTGCCCGGAGAACTACATCATCATCGACGACACCGACTCCGACCCCAGTGATGATGACTTTGAGGACGAAGCTGGAGCAGACATCATGGAGTCCTCTACCGATCAAAATTTCTAGATGACCACCAAATAATTAGTAGTATTTCCCCCATGTATATAGTAGTACTTGAGCACTTTAATGATAGTTCTAGACCGCTTGTATGCCCTTGCTTGATTGATTGAGTGAAATGATTGTGTTTGTCTCATGTGCATATGGGTAGTGCTTTCTCATTAGACCCCCTTTCTATTCTAATCTCTCCCCTCTAAACCCATCAGATGCCTCCGAGACGTGACACCGGATTTACCTTCCCGCCGGAGCTCACTCAGTTGATCCAGCAGCAGAATGCCTTGATGCAATTGTTAGTCCAGAACCAAGGCAACAACAACAACAACCCGCCTCCAGTTGACAACTTAGCTCGCTTTCTGAGGTTGCAGCCGCCGGTGTTTTCCAGTAGCACCAAGACTATAGTTGCAGATGATTGGCTACGCCGTATTGGAAGGGAGTTGACCACGGCAGGTTGCACAGATGCTGAGAAGGTGCGCTTTGCCACACATTAATTGGATGGACTAGCATCCTCATGGTGGGAGAATTATACGGCCACTTTCCCCATAGCCAACGTCACTTGGGATCAGTTTCAGCAAGCTTTCCGCACATCCCATGTCTCAACTGGAGCTATGAGCATGAAGAAGCGTGAGTTTCGCAACTTACGCCAGGGAAACCGTACAGTAGCTCAGTACGTGGATGATTTTAGTAAGTTATCCCGCTATGCCCCGGATGATGTGGCCACGGACGCCGCGAAGTAGGAGAAGTTTATGGAAGGGCTGAATGATGAGTTGAGCATGCAGTTGATGGTGGCAACATTCAACAACTACCAGGAGTTGGTATATAAGGCTCTTATGATTGAAGGGAAGCAGCAACAAATTGAGAGCCGTAAGAGGAAGTATGGGCAAGGGAGGTATAACTCAGGAGCTCAGCAGAAGCCTCGCCTAACCCCGAACTCGGGAGGACTTGTTCATAACCATGGAGGTCATAACCACACCGGAGGAAGTTCGCATAACCACAATGGTTCTAAGAATGGGACTGGGAACAGAACAAACAACAATCAGAACCGCCCCAATCCAGCCACACCCGCCAAGAGAGATCTAAGTCACATTACTTGCTTTAAGTGCGGGAAGACTGGACAGTATGCCACGAAGTGCCCTGAAGCGAAGAATGGAAACGGAAATGGGAGCGCTAGGAAGAAGCCCAATCCATTCAACAAAGGACAAGTGAACCATGTTAACGTGGAGGAGGTTGAAGAGCAGCCAGATGCGGTTATAGGTAAGTTTTTGGTTAAGTCTTTTACCACCCTTGTTCTTTTTGATACTGGTGCATCACATTCATACATATCAAGGGGATTCATGGATAAGTTTAAACTACCAACCCAAACCCTTAGGACCCCTCTGTTAGTGAGTTCACCTGGAGCAGAGCATATGGAAAGTCGATGGTGCGACCAGATACCCTTAACCATTGGTAGCCATGTTTTTCCATCCGACCTAATTATCTTGGAGTCACAAGGATTGGATGTGATATTAGGCATGGACTGGGTGTCAAAGTATGGATGAAGCATTGACTGTGCTAGTAAGTTGATTTTTCTCACCACCCCGGAGGGAAAAAGGATCAAGTATGTATCTAGGCATGCGCCTAGGAGGAGCCAAGTAAATACCCTCACGGGAGTTGTTCAGGACGAAGTGCCCATTGTGAAGGATTACCCGGATGTTTTTCCAGAGGAGTTACCAGGCATGCCACCGGATCGAGACATCGAGTTTTTGATAGAGCTATTGCCAGGTACAGGGCCAATATCAAAGAGACCATACCGGATGTCCGCAAATGATCTAGAGGAGATTAAGAAGCAGATCAAGGAGTTATTGGAGAAAGGTTACATTCGACGGATTTCATCACCATGGGGAGCCCCAATGCTTTTGGTTGAGAAGAAGGATAAGTCTCTAAGAATGGTTGTTGATTATCGTGCGTTAAATGAAGTGACGATCAAGAAGAAATACCCACTGCTGATGATTAATGATTTGTTTGACCAACTGCAAGGAGCTAAGGTGTTTTCAAAGATCGATCTGCGATCAGGATATCACTAGTTGAAGATTCGAGAGAAGGATATACCAATGACGGCATTCACCACACGGTACGGGTTGTATGAATATACGGTCATGTCATTTGGACTGACTAACGCCCCTGCCTACTTCATGAGCATGATGAACAAAGTGTTCATGGAATATTTGGATAAGTTTGTTGTGGTGTTCATTGATGATATAATGGTATACTCGAAGAATCAGGAGGAGCACAAAGAGCATTTGCATTTAGTTCTCGAGAAACTCAGGGAACATCAGTTGTATGCCAAGTTCAGCAAATGCGAGTTTTGGTTGAAGGAAGTTGGATTCCTTGGACATGTTATATCAGGAGAAGGTATAGCAGTAGATCCCACCAAGGTACAGTCAGTCACTGAATGGTTGGCACCCACTTCAGTTAGCGAGATCCGCAGTTTTCTTGGACTCGCGGGATACTATCGGAGATTCATTGAGAATTTTTCCAAGATTGCGAAGCCAATGATGGAGTTATTGAAAAAGGATACCAAGTTTAAATGGACGGAAGTATGTGAGGCGAGTTTTTAGGAGTTAAAGAAACGTTTGACTATAGCCCCAGTGCTGATTCTGCCTGATATACGCAAGGATTTCCAAGTGTATTGCGACGCTTCTCGCCTAGGACTTGGAAATGTGCTTATGCAGGACGGAAGAGTTGTTTCGTATGCCTCATGACAACTAAAACCACACGAATTGAATTATGCCACGCATGATTTGGAGTTGGCAGCCATAGTGCATGTGTTGAAGACCTGGAGACATTACCTTATTGGAAATCGTTGTGATGTGTACACGGATCATACGAGTTTGAAGTACATTTTCACACAGAAGGAGTTGAACCTTAGGCAGAGGAGATGGTTTGAGCTTATAAAGGATTATGACATGAAGCTTCACTATCATCCAGGCAAGGCCAATGTCGTAGCAGACGCTTTGAGTCAGAAGAGTTATGCTAACACCCTAGTAAGCACATAATTGCCAAAGGAGTTAGCAGAGGATCTCTGATGAGGACACCACAACCATCGACAAGTCTCCAACAATTATAGGTCCAATCACACGAAGTCGCGCCAAACAAATAAGTGACCAGGTGAACGCTAACTTAAGTTTACCTTGTAACCTTGATGACACAACTATGCTTTCATCTCCATTGTTGTTGGGTGAACTTAGGTATAACATGGAAGCAATCCAACAACCTATGAGCTCTTGAAGCAACCGCTTTGGAGGAACAAGTTTGGAGAAAACAAGTTGCAAGTGAAGCTGATGCTGTCAGTTTTTACCTATGATGTTTTGGTGTGGGACACCCATGTGATGGAGAGACGGGGCCATAGGGGTACATCAACAGAAGCTACATCAAATTATCTTTCCAATTCAAAAAACCTCACATTATTTGGAGTTGTGAGTCAAAAGTTCTAGTCATTCTCATGGAAGGTGTCCAGGTTGTCAAGACTTCACGAATTTCCGAGGAGCTCTGCAACAACTCCCAAAGTTGACTGCTTATTCACCCAAGAAAGCCAGGCAAACCTGTTTACTTTTAAAACCATTTTCACACCTAGCTAAGGGGGGTTGTCCCTGCTATAAAACCCCATCTCCCCCATCCTCTAGGGAACCTTTTATCAAACCATTCAGCTACAAGCTTATGCAGCAAGACTGCTAGAGAGATCCGAGAGATCTTGCTACCTTTGCTCTTGTGAGTTCATTCGGATTCGCGAGAAGGAGCCTTTGGTTCCCCCTAGTTCGCGCTCTACGGTTCCGGCCGTTTTGTGTGGATTAGTCCCGGTTTGTGGTTCTGCGATTGTTCGGACAGCGGGTTGGAGTTCTTGTAGCTTCGGCCAGCCATCCCCAACGTACGGGTTGCATCCAACCTTAGCAGGTATAAAGCTAGTTATCCCGGTTGCTTGCAGCTAGTTATCCCTCCCGATTCGATCCTACGACGTGAAGATCGGGCCACCCTCGGGCGTGAACTCGTTCATCGGGTTCCCACCTATCATCTGGTATCAGAGGTTTCGTTGACACGGTAGGATCTGTTATCCAACTTTATCTTGCTATCATCCCTTTAGATCGAGTATTTTTCATGCTATATTTTCTATCCTAGAAGTCCAAAGCCCCACCAAAAATAAATCCAAGCCTTGTTGGTGCTGAGATCTTGTTGTTGCATACCTTGCATGTTCTTCATCTTTTAGATCTGCACCAAGTTCATCTTCATAATTTCTTTCAGATTTGGTTGTGCTTTGGAAAAAGAGATAAAAAAAGAGTGGCAAAAAAATCAAAGAGAGAAAAAAAGAGTGGAAAAAAGTCAAGAGAGAAAAAGAAAGTCTTGTGTAAGATCCAAAAGTTTCAGCTTGATAGAAAAAATTTCAAAAGCTTGTGTGTTTGTGTTTTTCAATCTTGGTGCAAAGGTGCAGCAGATCCATCCACATATTTTTTCTTGGTTTGCATCAACTTGATTTCAGCACAAGCCCCTTTTTGTTTACCCCACCGAGCTCCACCAAAAACCGAAGCTAGTTCTTTGATCCATGTCTTTCAATCGCTTTAACACATCCAGGAGAAGCACAATCTGATGTGAACTCATAAGAACTTTGGTGAGTAAGAGGTGAGGTTGTGTGATTCCACAAAATTATCATATTCCACTTTTGGCCTTACTAACATGGCAGGATCTAGATCGAGTGTTCATGGAGAAAACCATGGGGAAGAAGATGCCCCGGTCACACGTGCTGATTTTCAGGAATTACAGAACATGGTTCGAGACCTTGGAAGGATGTTTCACGAGCGACCTCCAGCAGGTGGCGATAGGGTTCGACACCGACAACACCCTATTGACCCACTTGAGGAAGTTGGGGATGAAAATTCCGTGCATGCTGCTGTGGATGGTGACTTGGAGGATGATAACAACATCCATGGTGGACATGTGGCTGCTTCTCGTGGGCGTGGTGTTGCTGCTCATGGAGGGCAGCGAGGGGGACAACTTCGAGGGCGAGAGCATGGTCCTCGTGGGCACTACTATGACCCTCATGAGCGTGTTGCTCGTGGTCATGGAGATGATTTTGATGATTATGATGGTGTCCCATACCGTCGTGCTGCTGAAGATGGGCGTCGTGCAGAACATCGTGATCGAGATGGTCAAGATGACATAGCAAGAATCAAGTTGCATATCCCCAAGTTCACAGGAAAGGAAGACCCCGATCATATTTTGATTGGGAAGAGTAGTGTGATCAGATTTTTCGTAAACCTTGCAGATCCGAAGAGAGTAAACCTTGCTTGTGTTGAGTTTTCTGGTTATGCACTCACTTGGTGGAATCAACTACAAGAAAATCAACTGCTGCTAGGCCATGATCATATTGACACTTGGCAAGAGATGAAACAAGCCATGAGGCGAAGGTTTGTTCCTTCACAATATCAAAGAGATCTCCGAAACAGATTGCAGCGTCTCAGCCAAGGTACGCGCACGGTGGATGAGTACTATAAAGAGATGAAATTGTTGTTGGTTCATGCTCGTATTCATGAAGATGAGGAGTCAAAGATGGCAAGATTTTTGCATGGTCTCGACAATGAAATTTCTGATTTTGTGGAGATGTTTCCCTTTAACACTCTACAAGATATTTTGGAGCAAGCAAAGCGCACGGAGAGGAAGGTGCAGCGGAGTGGTCATGGACGGATATCTCATAACCGCACCACCACACCATGGCAAAGGTTGCAGCCAAGTGTCTCTCATGGTGGTTCTCAGTTTCAGCATACTTCACACCCTACTGCCACCCGGCGAACAGCGGCTTCATCGGCATCATCACCAGCCCCTAGGAATGTGGACAAGCGTGCTCCTTCTGCTGCTTGAAGTACCTCTAACCCCACGGATGTACCATCATCTCGAAGCCGATATATTGAGTGTTGGAAGTGCAAAGGGCATGGTCACATTTCTTCTGAATGTCGAAACAAGAGAGTTCTCTTTGTGAAAGAACAAGGTGAATGGGAATCTGAGAGTGAGCATGAAGATAATGGAGCATCGGGTGATCATGAGGATGAAGAGGGCGAGAAGAGTGGTTGTGATATTCTGGCCGACATGGGAGATTGCTTTGTTTCTCGTTGTGTGCTTAGTGTTAATGCAGCTAGAGAAGAGAAAGGGCAGCGACATAATATTTTTCACACTCGTGGCACCATCAAGGACAAGGTTTGCAGAATTATTGTTGACAATGGCAGTTGCAACAACATTGCAAGTTCAGATTTGGTAGAGAAGTTGGGACTAAAACAAATAAGGCACCCAAGTCCATATAAGATGCAATGTCTCAATGATTGTGGTACACTTCGAGTAAGCAACATTGTCACCATTCAGTTTTCCATTGGGAAGTACCGGGATCAAGTGGAATGTGACGTGGTGCCAATGCAAGCATGCCAATTGCTGTTGGGAAGACCTTGGTTGTATGATCATGATATGCAAATCAACGGCCGTACTAATCGTCTCTCATTCCAATACGAGGGAGAGCGCATATCGTTGCTCCCTTTGACACCTGAAGAAATATTGATGGATGATCTGAAAAAGAAAGAGAGAGTGAGCGAGAAACACTTGAGTGACATCCACCAACATAGTGAGCGAGAGAATCCAAAGCCAAATAAAACCCCACAACTTAAATTGACCAAGACATGGGAAAAATAGGGATTAGTTATGATGGCTAGGAAAAGGGACATGAGAGAGTTGAGAGAACCCAATTCCATGTTCTTTGTACTTTTGTACAAGGACTATTTTCTTCCTACTAATGAATTAACCTCCACCACTCCTAGTGTTGTTGTCGAAATTTTGCATGGGTATGAAGATGTGTTCCTCGAGGAGATACCACCAGGGCTACCACCACAAAGAGGCATTGAACACCAAATTGATTTGGTTCCAGGAGCCCCATTGCCGAACCGACCACCATACCGCACAAATCCGGAGGAAACCAAGGAGATTCAGCGACAAGTTGAAGGCCTACTAAACAAAGGTTATGTAAGGGAAAGTCTCTCTCCTTGTGCTGTACCCGTTCTTTTAGTGCCAAAAAAAGATGGATCTTCCCGAATGTGTTGTGATTGTTGGCCTATTAACAACATCACCGTGAGGTATAGGCACCCCATACCTAGGCTTGATGATATGCTTGATGGACTTAGTGGCGCCACCATCTTTCTAAAATTGACTTGCGAAGTGGCTACCACCAAATTAGAATGAGAGATGGTGATGAATGGAAAACTGCTTTCAAAACAAAATCTGGTTTGTATGAGTGGTTAGTTATGCCATTTGGATTGACAAATGCACCTAGTACTTTCATGAGATTAATGAATCATGTGCTTAGAATGTTCATTGACAAGTTTGTGGTTGTTTACTTTGATGACATCCTGATTTATAGCAAAACTTTGGATGAACATGTTGAACACATTCGGTGTGTGCTTGCTGTCCTAAGAGAGGATAAATTATATGCTAACAAGGAAAAGTGCACATTTTGCATAGAAAAAGTTGTGTTTCTTGGCTTTGTTGTTTCAGGTCAAGGTGTGGAGGTAGATGAGGAGAAGGTCAAGGCCATCCGTGAGTGGATGCCTCCACAAAATGTAAGCCAAGTATGAAGCTTTCTTGGCCTTGCTGGTTTCTACCGTCGGTTTGTGAAGGACTTCAGCACCATTGCTGCCCCAATGAATGAACTAACCAAGAAAGATGTTCCCTTCAAGTGGGCAAATGCACAAGAGAAGGCCTTCCAAGAGCTGAAAGAAAAATTGACATCTGCACCATTGCTCGCACTACCCAACTTTGGTAAGACTTTTGAAATTGAATGTGATGCAAGTGGTGTTGGTATTGGAGGCGTACTAATGCAAGAAGGCAGGCCTATTGCATATTTTAGTGAGAAGCTAAGTGGCCCAACTCTAAGTTATTCAGTTTATGACAAAGAATTATATGCACTTGTGAGATCTTTGGAAACATGGCAACATTATTTGTGGCCTAAAGAATTTGTGATACATTCCGACCATGAATCTTTAAGGCACCTTAGGGGTCAACAAAAATTGAACCGTAGACATGCAAAATGGAGTGAATTCGTAGAATCTTTTCCCTATATTGTCAAGTACAAGAAAGAAAAATATAATGTTGTTGCTGATGCTTTGTCTAGACGCCATATTTTACTCTCACAACTTGATACTAAAATTCTTGGGCTGCAAAGCATCAAAGAATTGTATGCCAATGACCCATATTTTGCTGAACCACACTCAAAGTGTAGTGAGGGGAAAGGTTGGGAAAAGTTTCACTTGCATGATGGATTCTTGTTTCGAGCTAACAAATTGTGCATCCCAGATTGCTCTGTTCGTTTGCTGCTTTTGCAGGAGGCTCATGCTGGTGGTCTCATGGGACATTTTGGAGCAAAGAAAACTAAGAGTGTGCTAATTGACCATTTCTTTTGGCCAAAGATGAGGCGTGATGTTGAGCACTACATACTATGTTGTGAGATTTGCCGCAAAGCTAAGTCACGTTTAAACCCTCATGGACGTTATACGCCCTTATCCATTCCTAGTACACCTTGGGAAGATATTTCTATGGATTTTGTTCTTGGATTACCACGCACTAAGAGGGGGAGTGATTCAGTTTTTGTGGTGGTTGATAGGTTTAGCAAGATGGCTCATTTTATCCCGTGTCATAAGAGCGATGATGGTTCACACATTGCTGATTTGTTTTTCAAGGAAATCGTGCGGCTACATGGAGTACCACACACTATTGTTTCAGATCGTGACACCAAGTTTTTGAGCTATTTTTGGAAAACATTGTGGGCAAAGCTAGGGACAAAGCTTCTCTTTTCCACTACATGCCACCCACAAACGGATGGACAAACTGAAGTTGTCAACCGCACGCTATCCATGATGCTGAGAGCAGTTTTAAAGAAAATTTTGAAGATGTGGGAAGAATGTCTCCCCCATGTGGAGTTTGCATACAACAGGGCAGTACATTCGACCACTAAATTTTGTCCTTTTGAAATTGTTTATGGTTTCAAACCTGCTGCTCCCATAGATCTTTTGCCTTTACCATTGCAAGAGCGAATCAATCTTGATGCAAGTAAGTGTGCTGACTTCGTGAAGAAAATTCATGAGAAGACCAAGGAAAATATTGAGAAGATGACTGAACAATATGCAAAACAAGCAAACAAGGGAAGAAAGAAGGTGTTGTTTGAAGAAGGTGATCTTGTGTGGGTACACCTGTGGAAGAATCGTTTCCCAGATCAACACAAATGCAAGTTGCAGCCACGTGGACATGGTCCATTCAAAGTTCTTGCGAAGATCAATGACAATGCCTACAAGATTGACCTTCCGATGGATTACGGTGTTAGTCCAACTTTCAATGTGTCCGACCTCTCTCCATACTTTGGACCATCAGAGTCGAGGACGACTCCTCTTCAAGAGGGGGAGGATGATGAGGACACCACAACCATCGACAAGTCTCCAACAATTATAGGTCCAATCACACAAAGTCGCGCCAAACAAATAAGTGACCAGGTGAACGCTAACTTAAGTTTACCTTGTAACCTTGATGACACAACTATGCTTTCATCTCCATTGTTGTTGGATGAACTTAGGTATAACATGGAAGCAATCCAACAACCTATGAGCTCTTGAAGCAACCGCTTTGGAGGAACAAGTTTGGAGAAAACAAGTTGCAAGTGAAGCTGATGCTGTCAGTTTTTACCTCTGATGTTTTTGTGTGTCACACCCATGTGATGGAGAGACGGGGCCATAGGGGTACATCAACAGAAGCTACATCAAATTATCTATCCAATTCAAAAAACCTCACATTATTTGGAGTTGTGAGTCAAAAGTTCTAGTCATTCTTGTGGAAGGTGTCCAGGCTGTCAAGGCTTCACGAATTTCCGAGGAGCTCTGCAACAACTCCCAAAGTTGACTGCTTATTCACCCAAGAAAGCCAGGCAAACCTGTTTACTTTTGAAACCATTTTCACACCTAGCTAAGGGGGGTTGTCTGTGCTATAAAATCCCATCTCCCCCATCCTCTAGGGAACCTTTTGTCAAACCATTCAGCTACAAGCTTATGCAGCAAGACTGCTAGAGAGATCCGAGAGATCTTGCTACCTTTGCTCTTGTGAGTTCATTCGGATTCACGAGAAGGAGCCTCTAGTTCCCCCTAGTTCGTGCTCTACAGTTCCGGCTGTTTTGTGTGGATTGGTCCCGGTTTGTGGTTCTGCGATTGTTCGGACAGTGGGTTGGAGTTCTTGTAGCTTCGGTCAGCCATCCCCAACGTACGGGTTGCATCCAACCTTAGCATGTAGAAAGCTACTTATCCCGGCTGCTTGCAGCTAGTTATCCCTCATGATTCGATCCTACAACGTGAAGATCGGGCCACCCTCGGGTGTGAACTCGTTCATCGGGTTCCCACCTATCAATCTCAGGGAACTTCGATTGGAGATTGTTCCTAGAGGTTTTGTTGCAACAATGGAGGTTCTGTCTACATTGTTAGGAAAGATTCGAGAAGCTCAGAAGGATGACAAAGAGATTGCTGAGATAAAAGAGAGAATGAGCAAAGGAAAGGCCAAAGGTTTTCGTGAGGATGAGGATGACACCTTATGGTTTGAGGACCGTGTTTATGTGCCCAATAACACAGAGATCAGGAAGTTAATACTTCAGGAGGCTCATGACTCACCATACTCAATACACCCCGGAAACACCAAGATGTATTTGGATTTGAAGGAACGTTTCTGGTGGACTGGTATGAAGAAGGATATTGCCGAGTATGTAGCCGTATGTGATGTGTGTCAAAGAGTGAAGACAGAGCATCAAAAGCCAGCAGGATTGTTACAGCCTATGCCGATACCCGAATGGAAGTGGGATAAACTTGGCATGGATTTCATCACCGGACTGCCCAGGACCAAATCAGGATATGATTCTATATGGGTAGTAGTTGATCGCTTGACCAAAGTAGCTCACTTTATCCCAGTGAAAACAACTTATACAAGTGCGAAGTTGGCCAAGATATATATGACCAGGATCGTATGTCTGCATGGAGTTCTGAGGACCATCGTATCAGATAGAGGAACACAGTTTACTTCCAAGTTTTGGCATCAGTTGCACCAAACTTTGGGAACAATGCTGGAATTCAGTACAACTTTTCACCCGCGGACAGATGGACAGACAGAGAGAGTCAACCAGATTCTGGAGGATATGTTGAGGGCCTGTGCGCTAGATTATGGATCTAGTAGGGATGACAATTTACCTTACGCAGAGTTCTCATACAACAATAGCTACCAAGCCAGTTTAAAGATGGCACCGTTCCAAGCCCTGTATGGACGAAGGTGCATAACACCGTTGCTGTGGGATGAAGTTGGAGACCGACAGTTGTTTGGACCAGACTTGATCAAGGAGTCTGAAGAGAAAGTTCAGTTGATCCGAGATAGACTGGAGGTAGCTCAGTCCAGGCAGAAGAGTTATGCAGATTCGAAATGCAAGGAGGTAACCTATGAAATTGGAGACAGAGCATATCTGCGAGTATCACCCTTGCGAGGAGTGAAACGTTTTGGAGTCAAGGGAAAGTTAGCCCCGAGAATTGTAGGACCATATCGTGTTTTGGAACGTATGGGAGAAGTTGCCTACAAGTTGGAGTTACCTGAAGGACTGTCAGGAGTTCATGATGTATTTCATGTTTCACAGCTGAAGAAGTGTCATGCTGAGATGGCCAATATACCGTTAAGAGATACAATACCTTTGGAGGCGATTCAGTTGGACAGTGATTTGACCTATCAGGAGAAGCCAGTATGGATTCTTGAATTTGCCAGCCGAGTCACCCGGAGCAAGGTTATCAAGTTTTGCAAAGTTCAGTGGAGCCACCATACCAAGGATGAAGCCACCTGGGAACGAGAGGATGATCTTCGCAAAGACCACCCACACATATTTTCTAGTCAACCTGAATCTCGAGGGCGAGATTCATCTTAAGGGGGTAGGTTTGTAACATCCCAATTTTTCAATTTGGAATGTTATACATAGATCATTCATGCATATCATATTTTATTGCATTTAGTTTTGCGATCCTCAAAATCCTAAGCAACTCAAGGACCCTCGGAGAGAGTTGGAGATTTCATTGTTTTCATATTTGAATTTTATCAAATATTGAAACGAGGATTATTGATTTTCATTATTTTTCTCTTCGAAAATATTTCATATTAAAATATATGAGAGGAGATAATATGACTTCTCCAAAATAATTGAAATATTGGAGGAAAAATATTAAAATCAAATATTTGCTTTTATTCGGATTTTATTGCTAATTTTATTTGCATTAGAAAAATTGCATGTTTTTCAAAATTGCATTTTAGGGCCAAGAAAATGTTCATCTCGTTCTAAATATTTTATTTAGACCGTGAAAATTTGTTTTGGTATTTTTAGATTTTATTTTATTTTCTAGGATTTATTTAAGTTCCGGTGAAATTATTTTAAAAAAATCTCTCAGCGCCCGACTGGGCCAAAGGCCAGCCGAGCCAGCCCGCTAGCCCCGCGCCGTCATCTCCCTCCAGGAGACCGGGAGGCCACCGCCGCCCCGACCCCGAGTCCGGCCGGGACTCCACCTCCCCGCGCCGCTTGGCCCCTCCCCCAAGCAGCCCCCTCCTTAAATACCCCGCCACCGGACCCCCACCATCAGCAACCCCGCCGCCTTCCCCACCCCGCCTACAGCGTCGCCCGTCGCCTTTGCCGCCGCGCCCGGTTGCCGCGCCGCGCGCTGCAGCCCGCCTCGCCGAGCTGCAGCCCCGCCACGCCGGAGGTATATGCCTCGCCGCCGTTCGGTTTTTTTAAACCGGATCCGTTCTTTTAGAAACCCTAGTTCGTTTTTTTTTCAGATCGGTCAACCGGTTTTCTCGGTTTAGTTTATATAAGCGGACGTTCGTCCATACGTTCGTTTTACTGAATGGTTTCGCTCGTAGTTACAGACAACAACATTCGTTCGTTAGCCTGTTCGTCAGTTTTCTTTTTCTAGGATTTTTTCTGCGATTATTTTGATCGCAATTTCTGATCCCGATTTTCGTTTTAGTTTTATCTTTTCGCTTGTTTATCGGAATCAGGCGATTCAAGCGCCTAGATCTTCGTCTCAAAAACCCTCTTTCTGTTTGACCACTTGAACATGATTTTGGTACTGTTAAAATTGACTTTAGTCTAGATTAGTAAACGGATCTTGTTTCTTTCGCAGTTTTGAGGTTTCGTTGCTCCGTTTGATTTGATTCTTTCGTAAACCGGAAGTTCTTAAGTTGAACTTTCTGGTTAGATCTTCTTATTTGAGATTTTACCGTGTTTCTTTTGCCTTGATTGAATTATGTATGCTATTGTCTGTTTGCGATAGAATTCCCGGAGTGCGAAGCGTGCTACTACGAGTCCTAGGTTTTGCGGATCATCAACAAGCAAGTAACACATTTTGATCATACTCCTTCATACCCAGTTTTTATGCATTAGTTTCAATCCTCAAACACTGCATGATTAGGTTTTGTGATTAACTTGTGGGTTGGGAGTTGTTGATGAGGTAGACCTATTGCCCTGTATATTCAAACCTTGGGAGTACTTCTACGTTATTGCTTATATTGCTATGCTACGCTTATAGACGTGGATTGGGTTTGAGTGTATCCATGACAGATGTGAGATTGTTAATTAATGGTTCAACTTAAGGTGGCAACTTAAATACACATCTGGGTGGATTGCTTGTCGGGCACCTGGAGAATCCAGTGTTGTCCTAGGATATCCCGGAGTACCCGTGTGATCATCCTAAGGTCCGCCACCCAGGCTCAAAGGGAACTGAGATATTTTCATGCTAGAAACTTCCGTGTGCAGCCACAAGCTATTATGGGCTCTAGCATAGTTCAGTAAGTTACATGAGCTTTTGAAGAGGTGGATCAGCAGGTAGAGGGATGTAGGTTTTGTATGGTCTGCCCGGAGTAAAGAGTTAATGTTTCTGAAAGACCGTGTCTCGGTCATCCGTTTCTCAAACACCATGTAGTGCGAGAAATCCAACGGAGGTGGATCGAGTCTTGTGGGGAAAAGTGCGCAAACCTCTGCAGAGTGTACAATCTAATCATGGTTAGCCGTGTCCCCGGTTATGGACAATCTTGAGTATCTAGTACTTGGAGTATCCTAAGTATCTCATCACTCTAATTTAATATTGTTGGGTTGTTAATTACTTTAATTGGGATTGAGTTGGAGGAACCTTCTCAATGATGTTTCAACCATCATGATAGTTAAAATAAAATTTATTCCTTTGTTGTAGGGAAAAATTGGCTTTTCGCAAAAACTATAACCATAGAGCTTTCCACCAGCCAAATATGCATGTAGTGATAGCATTATTCTGTTCTTGCTCTACTGTGTTATCTTGCCAGCATTTTCCATGTGCTGACCCGTTTTCGAGCTGCAACGTATTATGTTGCAGACTTTTCAGACAAGGAGTAAGGTTTGTTAGGTTGTTGCCGTGCAGCTCAGCTATGTCGTTGGAGTTGATGGACTCACTTTATCTTCCAAGCCTTCTGCTGTTATCGTAT
Source organism: Triticum urartu (assembly GCF_003073215.2). Lineage (NCBI taxonomy): Eukaryota > Viridiplantae > Streptophyta > Magnoliopsida > Poales > Poaceae > Triticum > Triticum urartu. The sequence continues at coordinate 457,239,242 of NC_053023.1, read as the reverse complement.
TAGATAGCCTTAAGCCATATTTACTGTAATAAGTTCTCTTTTGAGACAGTCGATGTAAAAAGTGTGTGATTGCTCCTCTGTTATAAATCCTTCGAGTACTGTGTGTGTCAGCATTACCGATCCAGGGATGACACTGAAGCACAGAGACTCGACCGTGTGAGGTCGGGTCGCTACAAGCACACTAGCAGATGAACTGTCGGCACATAGTAGTTTGTCGGTGTATGTCGTGGAATTGTCACAGCAGATGTCCTCATTGAAAGGACTTAGTCGTGAGGCCAACGCATCTATGTGGTAGCTTGAGAGGGGTTGAGTGGGACGAGAGACGCAAGGTTTTACCCAGGTCCGGCCCCTCACGGTGGAGGTAAAAGCCTACATCCTGCTTCATTGATTTTGATGATGATGATCACGATTACATGGGTGCTCTAACTTGAGAGCTATAGACTTGTTTGTCTATCCCTAATCTGTCTAACTTGTGGAACTTGTCCCTCTTGGGGTGCTCTGCCCCTCCTTATATATGTTGAAGGGGCGGGTTACATGACTAGTCCTAGTAGGATTAGGATTACTCTATTACAAGTGGAGTCCTAGTCTACCTTCTAACACAAACCGGATACAAGTCCGGGTCTTGACTCCTTTTAAGGGAAATATTCATCACGCCTTTCCTATTAAACCGGCCCACCATTAACATAAACCGGCCTTCTGGGCCTTGGGCCTTGTCATCCCTTTGTCCCGTCCGCTGGGTTACCAGTGAGTCATAATGTTCAGGCGGGTTGCTTGTAAACCGTCTGGTCAGGGCGGGTCGCCAGTGAATCGCCAAGTGACAACTGGGTTATATTTCTGGCCGGGTTACGCCGCGGGGTATATCCCTGACATTAGCCCGCAAGTTTATCTTGGATTTATCCATGGTAAATTTATGCTACAAAATAAACACAAGAACAAATTTGACAGGTTGTGCTCCGGGTTAAGAATTCTTGTAAACCGGCACCTGATCATCCTTAAGTCCTTGTCATTTCCTCCTTCTAGAAAATCCGGGTCAATAGACCAGCTTCATAATCAATTTGCTTGTAGAATAAATATTGTAAATAAAGAATCCATTTGAGTCGGCCTTCAATGCTCTGACTTGACAAAAATATTGGTCTCCAAATATTCAAGTGATATTCAGCCGGCTTGAAAATGTAGAACTTGCCAAGCTATGATTTCCAAAATTGGCGGGTTATAAAAATTGATAATTTCGGGTCATGATTGTTGCCAACGCCGGTTCATGATTATTGATGACGCCGGGTCATGATTATTGATGACGCCGGGTCAATCTAATTTATTCAAAACTGAGAATTCGAAGATTTTTCTCCCTTATATCCATATTATCTGTAGCCCCCAAGTCTTGAACAGAACAAAGTGATGGCTTAAGACTTGCTTCAATATAAATACCGCCTCTTAAGAAATCCATGTTGTTCATCCCAGTCACTTAGTAAAAACTGAATACTCCATATTATGTAGCCCCCAAGTGCCGGGTTGTCATTCTTGCAGCAACCTGGGACTTGTAATTGCCTGATGCTCAAAATCTTCAACCAGTGTAGCCCCCAAGTGCCGGGTCATTATGCAATAATGAGCAGGGACTTTATAAATATAATCATGCTTCATTGAAAATAACATCATATGATGTAACTCCACCATGGGGCTTTGAACCCACGTCCACAAGGTTAAGAGCTTTGTGCTTTACCAACTGAGCAGTGGACCTTTCAATATAATGATTTTAAGACTTGTGTACCTTGAATTGTTGATAGGAGCAATTGGTAGCCCCCAAGGGCCGGCTCATTACAATGTGATGAGTCGGGTCTTCAATAAGGTGAGCAAAAAATGACTTTGCATTAGCCCCCAAGTGTCATGGTGCATACTTGCAGAGACATGAGACTTGCTTATTTGATGTAATCTCAACTTGAATAATGTAGCCCCCAAGTGCCGGGTCGTAAGCTTGCAGCGACGCGGCACTATTCCTTCAATTGTAGAATAAATCATTTCCATTGATAATATAACAGCCATTGCGCTAAAGCGAATTTGAAAACCTTAATCATAATACTGGTTACTGATAACCATAATAAAATCCCAGCCATGTTGGCTATTTGAAGATTTGAATAATATAATCCAATGATTTATGAGCGCATGATTCCAATGGCACAATCCAAATATATACTGGCGACTTATAATCCCAAGCCAGTCTGGGTTAATGAACACTGGATAATTTATCATCATACTGGCGACCTATAGTCGAAAACCAGGCCGGGTTAATAAACGCCGGTGATTTATAATCATGCTTTATTCAACCTATTTCTGCATACAACAAGTTTAAAGTGTCCTGGCGGTTTTCCGCCGGACGGGTCATAATGCCCAACATATAACCCGGGTTTATAACCAAGGCTGCACTTAAGAATAATCAAATATGAAATATATCATACCTGTGACATTGAATCACATCGTTGGTTTACCAACTTTCTGTAGTAAGGGTGATAACCCAAATCTTGAGTACTGATAACTCCTCCCATGTCTTGCCGGTTTTATAATAAAACCGTACCGGCTTGTAATAAACACCAAATTATCCATATATAATACTGGCGACTTATAGTCGAAACCAGACCGGGTAAATAAATGCCGGATTATAATTGATCATGTACTGACAACTTGTTGTTGAAATCTGAGCCGGGTTAATGAACGCCGGTTTATCAAAACCATTATAAATCTCATCAACGGAGAAGAAACTTGGCAAATAAAAGCATATGAAAACTTGTAGTCGAGGCTTTTCACGGGCTGCCAGGCCCCAAATTCGAGGCTTTTCATGGGCTGCTAGGCCGCTGAGTTAAACCATTTTACAAAGCTTTTAAGATGGACCTCAATCTTTAACCAATCATCGTTTTAACTTTGAAAAGTTCAGGGTCTATGAGATTGACTTATCAAAAGTTCGGCGGGTCATACCAAGTTTACCTGGATGGAGTGGCTTACTTAAAAAGGCAGGCTAACCCGGGGTTTTAGGTGTATACACTAGGCTTCCAAGCCGTGTCTTGATAGCCTATTACAAGTGTAGATTATTTGTTCATTGCGAAGCAAAGAATCCGCAAGCAATATTTTGAGCTGTGCTCAGCGGGTGCCTATGTTTGAGTTGTGCTTTTGCAACACTCTCTTTGTCCCCTAAGTAATTTCCTTGGCGGTCTTACGCGGATCAAGAGGTGTAGCTATGGTTCGATTACGACCAAGCCCCCAAGTGATTTCTCTGGTGGCCTTACGCCTATCAAGAGGTGTAGCTATGGTTCGAATATGACCAAGCCCCCAAGTGATTTTATATATGGCTTTATAAGCTAGATCAATGGGTAAACCAGACTCCACTTTATAAACGGAAGCCCCCATGTGATCAATAATATGATAAGCCAATAAGGCAGGATACCCATGTTTGAACCATGCATCATGGCAACAGGTCCCCTTCGGCAACTTTTAACTTTTTGCAAGAGATAAATTCTTCTTGAACTGGGATTTTGAACCGGATATTGAGAGCGTCAGAGCTTTGCAAGAGATAGTTTCCTCTTTAAACCGGATTTGAACTAGATACTAAGGGCTTTAGTGCTGTGTGGGAGACAGGATTTCCCGTAAACCGGACTATAAACCGGAAGCATCATTGTGAGCCGGAATATTTCTGACGGCCTTTAAATTTTCATCAATATAACAGTAGCCTCCGGGACCGAGTTATATTTCCCTTCAACATCCTGGGGCACTTGAATTTGCTGAAACTGGCAAGACTTGCTGAGCCATATCATCGTAGCCCCTGAGTCTTAAGATGACTCAAGGAGTTGTCTTGAAATTCTCCATACTTGACCATAGCAGAAGGTATATATCATTGGTTCGATAACACAATGTAAATCCACAGAAGGTTGAGGTGACTGCGGCGGGTTATAAATGATCCCGTATGAGCCGTGTCAGCAACTCGGCCAATGGTTCCTTCCAACTGGCTGTTTGAAGTTAACCGAACTGTAGTGGCAGCGATCTGTGCGCCTGCCCATTGAGCCATCCAGTGCAGACGGCGGTTGATAGTATATGATAATTTGCCTCCATTTTGTTTGAAAGAAAATCGGGCTACCCAAGTTGTGACTTGCTCATACTCAATAAACCGCTCAAGCAGACAGGTGCGGCGCTGGTGTGTTGATGTAGACCAAGCCGCGATAGATGGACTATAAAGACGTCCATAGTATTAGAGGTGGCTCGGACAGATGAATCGGCTGCGGCGTTGTAAGCCAATGCGGACGGGCGAGTCAATCGTAGGCGCGGTAAACCGCGTGAACGGGCGAGTCAATCGCAGGCGCGGTAAGCCACGCGGACGGGTAAGTGTAGCCACGTCGTATTGATGTAGACAGGGCCGCAGAGGCCGTGGCTTGCATATATATATATATATATATTCGTTGATCAATATGGCGGGTCAGATGCTAGTGCATGATATCCATGACATGACCATCGCTCTTGCAGTGAACAATTGTCCTGCATCAAAAAATATTGCAACCCAAAGTAATTGCTCTTTTTAAAGAAAGTAATATATAATATAAAAATATAATTGATGGATTTCACCTGATCCGTCGGGCCAGTAGTTATCCTCCTCATTGTAAGCTGGTGGGGACGTGTGAACCGGCCGCGAGGGCGGATGGACGAGTCGTCTTTGGCATTGTAAAGCGGCACGGGCAGATGAGTTGGTCGGCGTGTTGATGTAAACTAGACCGCGGCACATATGTTCGTGAAGCTGTGCGGCACAGCCGAACATGCATCCGCGGTATAATGGCATAAACAATTATCCTGTGTAAAAATGTTACAGGGCAAATAATTGTTCTTTGACAAAAACAATAAGTGTTTAATAAGATAAATTTAGATGGATATCACCTGACTCGCCCGGACAACAGGTAAGTTGGCCGCGGCGTCATAAGCCGGTGCGGACGGGCGAGTTAACCGCGGCATTGTAAGCTGGCGCGGACAAGAAAATCGACCGTAGAGTTGGAAATGTCACGGCCGCGGGCGAGTCGGCCGCGGGCGCGGACGATGAGTCAGTCACATATGTTGATGTAGCGGGGGCGGCGACTTGTGCATGTATCCATCCAGCAGCACGACACGAACGCGCTAGTGCAAAAATAATATTGGCGCACACCCCTTTGCGACACCGTTGTAATGAATAATGGTCATGTGAAAAAATACCCCAGACTAGAGTAATTGTTCTCATAGGAATGAAAATATATCAATAGAAATAGACCGGATAAATTTCACCTAATGCATTTGGACGATAGATGATCTGCGTAGGTTAGAATTTAATTGGTCCAATAGCACTGTGCATGTTCTAGTATTTTAGTCTTGATGGGTTGCTACTAGTAGTCGTAGTAGAACTCTCTCACCGTATGAGCGGATGTACTGTAAGTACTAGTTAATTTTGCCTCTGTCTTCTTGTGAGAAAGTGGAGATGGCAGTGCCTAACATCCTGATGACCCACAAGTATAGGGGATCTATCATAGTCCATTCGATAAGTAAGTGTGTCAAACCCAATGAGGAGCAGAAGGAAATGATAAGCGGTTTTCAGCAAGGTATTCTCTGCAAGTACTGAAATAAGTGGTAACAGATAGTTTTGTGATAAGATAAATTGTAATGAGCAATCAAGTAACAAAAGTAAATAAAGTGCAGCAAGGTGGCCCAATCATTTTTGTAGCAAAGGACAAGCCAGAACAAACTCTTATAATAGGAAAAGCGCTCCCGAGGACACATGAGAATATCGTCAAGCTAGTTTTCATCATGTTCATATATTCGTGTTCGATACTTTGATAATTTAATATGTGGGTGGACCGGTGCTTGGGTGCTGTTCTTACTTGAACAAGCATCCCACTTATGATTAACCTCTATTGCAAGCATCCACACCTACAACAAAAGTATTAAGGTAAACCTAACCATAGCATGAAACATATGGATCCAAATCAGCCCCTTACGAAGCAACGCATAAACTAGGGTTTAAGCTTCTGTCACTCTAGCAACCCATCATCTACTTATTACTTCCCAATGCCTTCCTCTAGGCCCAAATAATGGTGAAGTGTTATGTAGTCGACGTTCACATAACACCACTAGAGGCTAGACAACATACATCTTATCAAAATATCAAACGAATACCAAATTCACATGACTACTAATAGCAAGACTTCTCCCTTGTCCTCAGGAACAAACGTAATTACTCACAAAGCATATTCATGTTCATAATCAGAGGGGTAATAATATGCATATAGGATCTGAACATATAATCTTCCACCAAATAAACCAACTAGCATCAACTACAAGGAGTAATCAACACTACTAGCAACCTACTAGCACCAATCCTGGACTTTGAGACGAGAATTGGATACAAGAGATGAACTAGGGTTTGGAGATGAGATGGTGCTGGTGAAGATGTTGATGGAGATTGCCCTCTCCCGATGAGAGGAGCGTTGGTGATGACGATGGTGATGATTTCCCCCTCCCGGAGGGAAGTATCCCCAGCAGAACAGCTTTGGCGGAGCTCTAGATTGGTTCCGCCAAGGTTCCGCCTCGTGGTGGCGGAGTCTCGTCCCGAAAGGTTCCCTCTGATTTTTTTCTCATCGAAAGACTTCATATAGCAGAAGATGGACGTCAGAGAGCCACCAGGGGGCCCACGAGGTAGGGGGCGCGCCCCCCACCCTCGTGAGCAGGGTGTGGGCCCCCTGGCCTTCATCTTTGGCGAGGATTTTTCTTTATTTATTTTAAGATGTTCCGTGGAGTTTCAGGACTTTTGGAGTTGCGCAGAATAGGTCTCTAATATTTGCTCCTTTTCCAGCCCAGAATTCCAGCTGCTGGCATTCTCCCTCCTTATGTAAACCTTGTAAAATAAGAGAGAATAGCCATAAGTATTGTGATATAAAGTGAAATAATATCCCATAATGCAAATAAATATCGATATAAAAATAGATGCAAAATGGACGTATCAACTCCCCCCAAGCTTAGACCTTGCTTGTCCTCAAGAAAAAAGCCAATAGCAATAAATATGTCCTCTTGTTTAGAGGTAGAGGTCGTCGATAAAAATAAAATACGGACATGAAGGCATCATGATTATTCTCATAACAGAACATATATAGATTTTGTCATATGATTACTTATTCTCACAATGCAAAAGTATAAATCATAAACCTTATTGGGCTCCGACAAACTATTAATCTCAGTCATTGAAGCAATTGCAATTTATCATAACATCGGAAAGAGTCTATGTCAGAGCTAAAAAGGAAGTCCACATACTCAACTATCATTTAGTCCTCCATAATTGCTAACACTCACGCAATACTCGTGGTTACGGAGTTTTAATCGGACACAGAGAAAGATAGGGGCTTATAGTTTTGCCCCACAACCTTTTACCTCAAGGGTAATGTCAACAATAATGGTTCATGATCCCCTACATCCAATTAGATATATATATCATGTTCTTTCCAAAATGCTGAGCTTGTCAAAGGATAAAATGAAAAAGAAAAGGTGAAGATCACCGAGACTCTTGCATAAGGTAGAAGATAATAATAAAGGATAGGCCCTTCGCAGAGGGAAGCAGAGGTTGCCATGCGCTTTTATGGTTGGATGCATAAAATCTCAATGCGAAAGAACATCACTTTATATTGCCCCTTGTGATATGAACCTTTATTATGCAGTCCGTCGCTTTTATTACTTCCACATCACAAGATCGTATAAAGCTTATTTCTCCCACACCAATCAATCAATACATATTTAGAGCAATTTTTATTGCTTTGCACCGATGACAACTTACTTGAAGGATCTTACTCAATCCATAGGTAGATATGGTGGACTCTCATGGCAAAACTGGTTTAAGGGTATTTGGAAGCACAAGTAGTATTTCTACTTGGTGCTGAGATTTGGCTAGCATGAGGGGGAAAGGCAAGCTCAACAAGTTAGAGGATCCATGACAATATACATTATCTCAGATATAAGAAAGACATAACTCATTATGTTGTCTTCCTTGTCCAATATCAACCCTTTAGCATGTCATATTTTAATGAGTGCTCCCAATCATAAAAGATGTCAATGATAATATATCTATATGTGAAAAACCTCTCTTTCCTTATTACTTCCTATTAATTGCAACAATGACCAAAGCTATGTCTACCAACTCCCAACAACTTTTAATCATCATACTCTTTCTATGTGAAGTCATTACTCTCAATAAGATCAATATGAACTCTTTGTTTCTTTTTATTCTTTTTCTCTTTTCTTTTATTCACCCAAGATCATGGCAAAATAATCAAGCCCTTGACTCAATGCTAATCTTTATTATACATAGCTCACGGACTCGATTACAAAGAGAGATCATAAAGCAAACTCAAAACTAGATCATGCCATAAACTTTATTCTACTAGATCAAGATACTACTAATAGGATCGAACTAAGAAAAACGGTAAAGATAGGAGTTGTGATTGTGATACGATACCGGGGCACCTCCCCCAAGCTTGGCAATTGCCAAGGGGAGTGCCCATACCCATGTATTATTTCTCCTTTGTCGGTGAAGAAGGTGGAGGTGACGGATAATCGCACATCGAGCGTAAGAGGTCCTCCAGCTTGCGAATAATGCCCTTGAGTGCAACAATATGCTCCGTCAACAAAATATTTTCTTGTGTGAGATACTTGTTTTGTATACGAGCTAACTCAATCATCTTGAAAGCTTCGATCTCAGTTGGGGTAAGAAGGTTATGATCAAGTTGAAGGATGTCTTTTGCTGCTGGAGCTTGATCCTCCGTGGCCTTCTTGATCCTTTCATCCTTGTTGACCCTCGTGGGTTCTTCCCTCTTCAGATCTATCTTCATTAGCCAAGCATCGTTGTCACCATTGTTGGAGGAGGGAGACGACATGATGCCTAGCCTGGAAAACCCTGACAGAAAATAGCTCGAAACAAGAACAGAGGAGGTTTGCGTGATATGGGAGCCAAAACCTTCGGGAGAATATATAATGAATTTTTACCGACAAAAATACGTATCGTGCAAGAAAACGGAGTCTGTAAGGCACACGAGGTGCTCACGAGGTAGGGGGCGCGTCCAGGGGGTAGGGCGCGCCCACCACCCTCATGGGGCCCTCGTGTCCTTCCCAGACTGCTACTTATTTTTCTATTTTTCTAAATATTCCAAAACGGAGAAATATTGCCTTAAAAATTGTTTTCGAGTCGGTTTACTTACCGTACCACATACCTATTCCTTTTCGGGGTCTGAAATGCTCCGGAAAGTGTCCCTTATGTATTCCTCCGGGGTTGCGGTTTCAATAATATTGGTTTCAACATTTATGGGATTACCTGAGATATAATGTTTAATTCTTTGACCATTTACCACCTTCGGATTTGTGCCTTCAAAGTTGTTGATCTTTATGGCACCGGAACGATAGACCTCTTCGATAACATAGGGGCCTTCCCATTTGGAGAGAAGTTTTCCTGCAAAAAATCTTAAACGAGAGTTGTATAGCAATACATAATCACATACATTAAACTCACGCTTTTGTATACTTTTGTCATGCCATCTTTTAACTTTTTCTTTAAACAACTTGGCATTTTCATAAGCTTGGGTTCTCCATTCATCAAGTGAGCTAATATCAAATAACCTCTTCTCACCGGCAAGTTTGAAATCATAGTTAAGCTCTTTAATAGCCCAATACGCCTTATGTTCTAGTTCGAGAGGTAAGTGACATGCTTTTCCATAAACCATTTTATACGGAGACATACCCATAGGATTTTTGTATGCAGTTCTATAAGCCCACAATGCATCATCAAGTTTCTTGGACCAATTCTTTCTAGACCTATTAACAGTCTTTTGCAAAATTAATTTGAGCTCTCTATTGCTCAACTCTACTTGACCACTAGACTGAGGGTGATAAGGAGATGCAATTCTATGATTAACATCATATTTAGCAAGCATTTTACGGAAAGCGCCATGAATAAAGTGTGAACCACCATCAGTCATTAAATATCTAGGGACTCCAAACCTCGGGAAAATAACTTCCTTAAGCATTTTAATAGAAGTGTTATGATCAGCACTACTAGTTGGAATAGCTTCTACCCACTTGGCAACGTAATCAACAGCAACTAAAATATGTGTGTATCCATTAGAGGCAGGAAAAGGTCCCATATAATCAAAGCCCCAAACATCAAATGGTTCAATAACAAGTGAATAATTCGTAGGCATTTCTTGACGTCTACTAATATTACCAATTCTTTGACATTCATCACAAGACAAGACAAACTTACGGGCATCCTTGAAGAGAGTAGGCCAATAAAAACCAGATTGCAATACATTATGTGCAGTTCTATCTCCAGCGTGGCGTCCTCCATAAGCCTCGGAATGACACTTGCGTAGGATCTGTCCTGTTCATGCTCGGGTACACAACGTCTAATAACACCATCAACTCCTTCTTTATAAAGATGTGGGTTATCCCAAAAGTAATGTCTTAAATCATAGAAAAACTTTTTCTTTTGCTGGTATGTGAAGCTAGGTGGTATAAACTTAGCAACAATATAATTAGCATAATCAACATACCATGGAGTACTACGAGAAGTATTTATAACATTTAATTGTTCATCAGGAAAGCTATCATTAATAGGTAGTGGGTCATCAAGAACATTCTCTAACCTAGACAAGTTGTTTGCAACGGGGTTCTCAGCTCCCTTTCTATCAACAATATGCAAATCAAATTCTTGTAGCAAGAGAACCCATCTAATAAGTCTAGGTTTAGCATCTTTCTTTTCCATAAGGTATTTAATAGCAGCATGATCAGTGTGAATAGTTACTTTAGAATCAATAATATAAGGTCTGAACTTATCACAAGAAAATACAACTGCTAAAAGCTCTTTTTCAGTAGTAGCATAATTTCTTTGAGCATTGTCTAGAGTCTTACTAGCATAATAAATAACATTTAATTTCTTATCAACTCTTTGCCCTAGAACAGCACCTACAGCATAATCACTAGCATCACACATAATTTCAAAGGGTAAATTCCAATCAGGTGGCTGAACAACAGGTGCAGAGACTAATGCTTTCTTAAGTATTTCAAATGCTTCTACACAATCATCATCAAAGACAAATGGTATATCTTTTTGCAATAAATTAGTCAGAGGCCGAGAAATTTTTGAGAAGTCCTTAATGAACCTCCTGTAAAATCCAGCGTGACCAAGGAAACTTCTTATACCTTTGATGTCCTTGGGACATGGCATCTTTTCAATAGCATCGACCTTGGCTTTATCAACTTCAATAGCTCTTTCAGAAACTTTGTGCCCCAAGACAATACCTTCATTAACCATAAAGTGGCACTTTTCCCAATTCAAGACAAGATTAGTTTCTTCACATCTCTGCAAAACTCGATCAAGATTGCTCAAGCAATCATCAAAAGAGGAACCATAGACGGAAAAATCGTCCATGAAAACCTCACAAATCTTTTCACAAAAGTCATAGAATATAGCCATCATGCATCTTTGAAAGGTAGCAGGTGCATTACATAAACCAAAAGGCATACGTCTATAAGCAAAAGTACCAAAAGGGCATGTAAAAGTAGTCTTTGATTGATCTCTAGCCAACACAGGTATTTGAGAGAAACCAGAATAACCATCTAGGAAGCAATAGTGTGTATGTTTGCATAATCTTTCTAGCATTTGATCAATAAAAGGTAAGGGGTAATGATCTTTCTTAGTAGCTTTATTTAATTTGCGGAAATCAATTACCATCCAATAACCTGTGATAATTCTTTGTGGAATCAATTCATCTTTATCATTAGGAACAACAGTAATACCTCCCTTCTTAGGGACACAATGGACAGGACTTACCCACTGACTATCAGCAACGGGATAGATTATACCTGCCTCCAGAAGCTTGAGTATTTCTTTTCTTACCACTTCTTTCATTTTAGGATTCAGACGTCGTTGAGGATCACGAACTGGTTTGGCATCTGCTTCCAAATTTATTTTATGTTGACATAGAGTGGGACTAATGCCCTTAAGATCATCAAGAGTATATCCAATAGCAACATGATGCTTCTTCAGAGTTTTCAATAATCTTTCTTCTTCATGCTCTGAAAGGTTAGAACTAATAATAACAGAATATATCTTCTTTTCATCAAGATAATCATATTTAAGATTATCAGGCAAAGGTTTAAGCTCAAACACGGGATCACCCTTGGGTGGAGGAGGATCCCCTAAAATTTCAACACGCAAATTGTGTTGCAGAATAGGTTCGTGTTTAAAGAATACTTCATCTATTTCCCTTCTTTCATTCATGAACATATCATTTTCATGGTCTAGCAAATAGTGTTCTAAAGGATCACTAGGAGGTACGGCAATAGAAGCAAGACCAATAATTTCATCCTTACTAGGTAATTCTTCCTCACGATGTTGCTTACTAAATTTAGAGAAATTAAACTCATGAACCATATCATCCAAGCCAATAGTAACAACATTCTTTTTGCAATCTATCCTAGCATTAACAGTGTTCAAGAAGGGTCTACCAAATATAATGGGACAAAAGCTATCTTGCGGAGAAGTAAGAACAAGAAAATCAGCAGGATATTTAGTTTTCCCACACAAGACTTCAACATCTCTAACAATTCCAATTGGTGAAATAGTATCTCTATTGGCAAGTTTAATTGTGATATCAATACCTTCTAACTCAGCAGGTGCAATTTCATTCTTAATTTCTTCGTATAAAGTATGCGGTATAACACTAGCACTCGCACCCATATCACATAAGCCATGATAACAATGATCTCCTATTTTAACAGAAATAACAGGCACGCCTACCACAGGTCTATGTTTATCTTTAGCACAAGGTTTAGCAATTCTAGCAGTTTCACCTTCGAACTGAATAACATGCCCATCAATATTATCAGACAAGAGATCTTTAACAATAGAAATATTAGGTTCTACTTTAACTTGCTCAGGAGGTGTATAAGTTCTAATATTGCTTTTACGAACAACAGTTGAAGCTTTAGCATGATCCTTTATTTTAACAGGGAAAGGTGGTTTCTCAACATAAGAAGTAGGAACAATAGGATCATTATAAGTGACCGTCTTTTCTTCAACTTTAATAGGTGCAGCTACTTTTACTTCTATGGGAGGATGATATTTAAACCACTTCTCCTTAGGGAGATCAACATAAGTAGCAAAAGATTCACAAAAAGAAGCTACTATCTCAGAGTCAAGTCCATATTTAGTGCTAAACTTATGGAAAATATCGGTGTCCATAAAAGATTTAACACAATCAAACTTAGGTGTCATACCTGACTCCTTACCTTCGTCGAGGTCCCAATCTTCAGAGTTGCGTTTAATTCTATCCAATAAATTCCATCTGAATTCAATAGTCTTCATCATAAAAGAGCCAGCACAAGAAGTATCGAGCATGGTTTGATTATTATGAGAAAGCCGAGCATAAAAACTTCGCATAATTATTTCTCTCGAGAGCTCATGATTGGGGCATGAATATAACATTGATTTAAGCCTCCCCCAAGCTTGAGCGATGCTTTCTCCTTCGCGAGGCCAGAAATTATATATATAATTGCGATCACGATGAACAAGATGCATAGGGTAATACTTTTGATGAAATTCCAATTTCAATCTTTTATAGTTCCATGATTTCATATCATCACATAGCCTATACCATATCAATGCGTCTCCCTTCAAAGATAAAGGGAAGACCTTCTTCTTAGCAACATCATCGGGTATACCTGCAAGCTTAAATAATCCACAAACTTCATCCACATATATTAAGTGCTCATCAGGATGTTTTGTTCCATCTCCTATAAAAGGGTTAGCTAGTAGTTTTTCCATCATACCCGAAGGAAATTCAAAAGGAGTTTCATTTTCAATAGGCTTAGTAGGTTGAGGAGCAACTCTTTGCTCTACAGGACGGGGTGAAGATACCCCGAACAAGCCCCTCAGAGAATTACTTTCCATAGTAACAAGTGACAGTAAATTTCAGCACACTATATAAAATTTTCCTTACCAAATTCCACCTACCAAAGGCGCTACACTCCCCGGCAACGGTGCCAGAAAAGAGTCTTGATGACCCACAAGTATAGGGGATCTATTGTAGTCGTTTCGATAAGTAAGAGTGTCGAACCCAACGAGGAGCAGAAGGAAATGATAAGCGGTTTTCAGCAAGGTATTCTCTGCAAGTACTGAAATAAGTGGTAACAGATAGTTTTGTGATAAGATAAATTGTAATGAGCAATCAAGTAACAAAAGTAAATAAAGTGCAGCAAGGTGGCCCAATCCTTTTTGTAGCAAAGGACAAGCCGGAACAAACTCTTATAATAGGAAAAGCGCTCCCGAGGACACATGGGAATATCGTCAAGCTAGTTTTCATCACGTTCATATGATTCGCGTTCGATACTTTTGATAATTTGATATGTGGGTGGACTGGTGCTTGGGTGCTGTTCTTACTTGAACAAGCATCCCACTTATGATTAACCTCTATTGCAAGCATCCACAACTACAACAAAAGTATTAAGGTAAACCTAACCATAGCATGAAACATATGGATCCAAATCAGCCCCTTACGAAGCAACGCATAAACTAGGGTTTAAGCTTCTGTCACTCTAGCAACCCATCATCTACTTATTACTTCCCCTTCCTCTAGGCCCAAATAATGGTGAAGTGTTATGTAGTCGACCGTTCAACACCACTAGAGGCTAGACAACATACATCTTATCAAAATATCAAACGAATACCAAAATTCACATGACTACTAATAGCAAGACTTCTCCCATGTCCCTCAGGAACAAACATAATTACTCACCAAAGCATATTCATGTTCATATCAGAGGGTATTAATATGCATATAGGATCTGAACATTATGATCTCACCAATAAACAACTAGCATCAAACTTACAAGGAGTAATCAAACACTACTAGCAAGCCACAGGTACCAATCTGAGGTTTGGATACAAAGATTGGATACAAGAGATGAACTAGGGTTTGAGATGAGATGGTGCTGGTGAAGATGTTGATGGAGATTGCCCTCTCCCGATGAGAGGAGCATTGGTGATGACGATGGTGATGATTTCCCCCTCCCGGAGGGAAGTATCCCCAGAACAGCTCTGTCGGAACTCTAGATTGGTTTCCGCCAAGGTTTCGCCTCGTGCCGGCGGAGTTCTCGTCCCGAAAGTTCCTCTGATTTTTTTCTCATCGAAAGACTTCAATAGGAGAAGATGGACGTCGGAGAGCCACCAGGGGGCCACGAGGTAGGGGGCGTGCCCTAGGGGGGCGCCCCCCACCCTCGTGAGCAGGGTGTGGGCCCCCTGGCTTCATCTTTGGCGAAGGATTTTTCTTTATTTATTTTAAGATGTTCCGTGAAGTTTCGGGACTTTTGGAGTTGCGCATAATAGGTCTCTAATATTTGCTCCTTTTCCAGCCCAGAATTCCAGCTGTCGGCATTCTCCCTCCTTATGTAAACCTTGTAAAATAAGAGAGAATAGCCATAAGTATTGTGACATAAAGTGAAATAACAGTCCATAATGCAATAAATATTTATATAAAATCCTGATGCAAAATGGACGTATCAATACGTATCACATCCCACGCAGGCTGCCACTGATTTCCCTTTTAGCGTCTATCGAGTGACTTGATGGGTCAATGTAAACCATGGATGGTATTTTTTTGCCTTTATGCCTCTTTAGTGGCCCGTTTTACTGAACGAATACCGCCGTAAAATGATGCTTGCACGATCTCTCTCTCTCTTTCTCTTTTTTTCTTTCTTTTTTTTAACTTCCACCACCGGGAGCTAGGCCTTATAATCTGTCTTCAGAAAACCCTGATGCAGTTTTGGCAATTCTGACGGAGCTTTGTCCTCCTCCAAAGATGGATTTTCTCAGTATTAACCAAAGGGTTGTCTTGCCTTGTATAGCAATATTAACAGACCCTTCCAGCCGTGCACCTGCCATAAACGTCGACGGGACACGCTTGCAGGAGCGGTGCACCGTGGTGCTAGAAGCTAGCAGGCGGCTCGAGGCCGTGCCACGGCGGAGGAGGTGAGGCTGGCCAGGTACGGTGCAACGGCGACTTGCTGGCGGCCACAACGGCTCAGAGATGACGGCTCAAGGCTAGGTTGGCGACTCGGCAGCCCGGGACTGGTCACGGCAAAGGCGCAGCTTGATGATGAAGCGGCGAGGTGGCAGCGGCTCAGCCTGGCGCGACAAAGCACGAGGACCGGCTCAAAGTGGGTTTAGGCGGCCATAACAGAAGCAGAAGCAAGGGCCCCAGGCGGCTCGAGCGGCGGGTCACCGGCCGGTGGCTCGCAGCAGCAGTTGAGGCTACTCACAGGCAGCATGAGGGCGGCTCGACGCTCGACAGTGGAGCCACGCGCTGGTGTTTTTGCTTTGGCAGAACCAGCAAAGAAGGCCAGGCGCCCTCGGGCAGGCGGCAGCTCGGATCAGAGATTGTATAGACGGCGGAGGCCGGTTTGAGATCGAGGCCAGCCAGACGGGCCTGTTTGACTTTCTCTTCCGGCTCGTGGATAATCCGCCCATGCCGTGTTTTTTTCTTTTTTCATAATTTTTTTTCAACCGTGACAAGGCGGGGCGACTCAGAGGTAGCTTGTTCAATCATGGCCCATGGGAATCTTCCTGGCTTCCTCTGATGTCTTCACGTGGTGGTTGACGCTGATGCACGTAATACGTAGCAGAATTAATCCATGACTTTGATGTGTTGATAGTACTAGCGGTTTGTCTCGATCCTCACGTCTGCCGCAACAGAGATTTTGTTTCTCAGCGAAAACTTGCGTTTGGACCGGCGTACAGCTCACCGCCCAAACAAAGAAAATCACTCAGCGACTTGCGGCGATGCAGAACCAAAACCGACCCTCTGTTGGATTCGGCGGATCACCAAAGACGGGTGCGGGGGACTGATCGCAAAACCCTAAATTTCTTCTTCGACTTCAATATCATGGATTGTGAAACCTTCATCTGGAAAATTGCAAACTCCTCAAGCCCTGGGGAGATATCCCTCCAAGAACTCATCATCACCGTGCACGGGCCCCACGATGGGCGCCAACTGTCGTGTAATTGTCACGGCAGATGTCCTCATTGAAAGGACTTAGTCGTGAGGCCAACGTATCTATGTGGTAACTTGAGAGGGGTTGAGTGGGACAAGAGACGCAAGGTTTTACCCAGGTTCGACCCCTTGCGGTGGAGGTAAAAGCCTACATCCCGCTTCATTGATATTGATGATGACGATCACGATTACACGGGTGCTCTAACTCGAGAGCTATAGACTTGTTTGTCTAACCCTAATCTGTCTAACTTGTCCCTCTTAGGGTGCCCTGCCCCTCCTTATATATGTTGAAGGGGCGGGTTACATGACTAGTCCTAGTAGGATTAGGATTACTCTATTACAAGTGGAGTCCTAGTCTACCTTCTAATACAAATCGGATACAAGTCCGGGTCTTGACTCCTTGTAAGGGAAATATTCCTCATGCCTTTCCTATTAAACCGGCCCACCATTAACATAAATAGGCCTTCTGGGCCTTGGGCCTTGTCATCCATCTGTCCCGCCCGCTAGGTTACCAGTGAGTCATAATGTTCAGGCAGGTTACTTGTAAACCGTCTGGTCAGGGCGGGTCGCCAGTGAATCACCAAGTGTCAACCGGGTTATATTTCTGGCCGGGTTACGCCACGGGGTATATCCCCGACAGTGTAGATCTCACAAACGGTGTCATACTTTTTATCGGCATAGATTTATCTGTCGGAAAGACCTTTCCCGGCAGGAATATAGGCGATAACTCCTTTATGTCGGGAAAGGTCTTTGCCGACACAAAATGTGTTGCCTTAGGTGACCCATACCGACAGATTGTTTGACGTTGCTTTGAGTGTCATGGTGTAGTGTTTCTCAACAAAATTTTCACCCTCCGAATCATTAGGACGCCTTCTACCTAAAGTTGACTCTTCTCAAGTCCCTTTTTCATCAATCTTAACTTTACTAAATAAGGAATCAATAGAATAAACACCAATCATTTTTAAGATCTTCATCCCTTTTGCGAAAGAAATCACTAGAAAATGGTTTTTCTAAAAATTCTCTTTTAGCTCTAAGAATAGCAGTTCTTTTCTTACTTTCATCCATAGAAACGTAAAGAGCTTTAATTGATTCATCTACTTTAGGGACAAAAAAATTCATCTTGAGATTTTTCACATCATGAGCAATTGTATCAACACTTCTAGACAAATCATCAATCTTACTCAACTTTTCTTCTATGGAAGTGTTGAAAACTTTTTGCGTATTGATAAATTCTTTAATATTGTTCTCAAGATCAGAGGTGTTCCTATTATTATTATAAGATTGATTTCCATAGGAATTACCATAATTATTAGAGGAATTACTAGGAAAAGGCCTAGGATTAAAATTACCTCTATAAGCATTGTTATTGAAATTATTTTGAGAGATAAAATTCACATCTATGGCATCACTATTTTGCTCAATCAAAGTATACAAAGGCATATCATTAAAATCAATAGGAGCACTTCTACTAGCAACCAATTTCATAAGACAATCAACTTTTTCACTCGAAGAAGAAATTTCTTCAACCGTATTAACCTTTTTACTAGTAGTATCTCTTTCGGTATGCCATTGCGAATAATTTGCCATGATATTATCAAGAAATTGGTGGATTCACCCAAAGTAATTTCCATAAAAGTCCCACCCGCAGCGGATCTAAAATATTACGTGAAACAAAATTCAACCCCGCATAAAAATTTTGTATGATCATCCAAAGATTTAACCCATTAGTTGGGCAATTCCTTAGCATCATTTTTCCCAAGATTGTGCAACATGCTCATGTTCAAGTTGCTTGAAATTCATGATCTGGGATCTAAGGGAAATAAATTTTGCAGGCAGAAAATACTTGGTGATAAAAGCATCTTTGCACTTATTCCAAGAATCTAGAATATTGCGAGGCAAAGAAGATAACCAGTTTTTTGCAGAATCACGCAAAGAAAACGGAAATAATTTCATCTTCACAACATAATTGTCCACATCTTTTTTCTTTTGCATATCGCATAATTCCATGAAGGTATTAAGATGGGACGCGACATCCTCATTAGGAGTATGGGAAAATTGATCTTTCATAACAAGATTCAACAAAGCAGTATTAATATCACAAGACTCCGCACTAGTGGCAGGAGAAGCAATCGGAATGTCGATAAATTCATTGTTGTTGGCATTTGAGAAATCACATAACTTGGTGTTCTCTTGAGTCATGATGACCGTACAACAAGATTACACTCAAAAACAGATCCGGCAAGAAAATGGCGAACGAAAAAGAGGGGCGAATAAAACGACAATTTTGTGAAGTGGAGGAGAGGGAAATGAGAGGCAAATGGAAAATAAAGTAAATCACGAGGAGATGATATTTGTGATTGGGAACCTGGTATATGTTGAAGATCCTCCCCGGCAACGACGCCAGAAATTCCTTTTGATGTCGCTTGAAGCTACGTCGGTATTTCCCCAAAGAGGAAGGGATGATGCAGCATAGCGGCGATAGGTATTTCCCTCAGATGTGAAACCAAGGTTATCGAACCAGCAGGAGAACCAAGCAACACTAGTAAACAACACCTGCACACAAATAAAAACTTCTCGCAACCCGACCTATTAAAGGGGTTGTCAATCCCTTCCGGGGTACGGCGCCTAAAGATAGGCAAACGGACGTGAGATAAATTTGTAGTAGATTGATAGATCGAACGCCAAATAAAATAAATAATTATAAATTGCAGCAAGGTATTTTTGGGTTTTTGGTTTAATAGATATGAAAATAAATGCAAGGAAAAAGTAGATCACAAAGGCAAATATATGAGAAAGAGATCCGGGGGCCGTAGGTTTCACTAGTGGCTTCTCTTGATAAAAATAGCAAATGGTGGGTGAACAAATTACTGTTGGGCAATTGATAAAACTTCAAATACTCATGACGATATCTAGGCAATGATCATTACATAGGCATCACGTCCAATATTAGTAGACCGACTCCTACCTGCATCTACTACTATTACTCCACACATCGACTGCTATCCAACATGCATATAGTGTATTAAGTTCATGGAAAAACGGAGTAATGCAATAAGAACAATGACATGATGTAGACAAGATCTATCTATGTAGAGATAGACCCCATAGTTTTATCCTTAGTAGAAACGATACATACGTGTCGGTTCCCTTTCTGTCACTTGGATCAAGCATCGTAAGATCGAACCCACTACAAAGCACCTCTTCCCATTGCAAGATAAATAGATCAAGTTGGCCAAACGAAACCGAAATATCGGAGAACAAATACGAGGCTATAAGTAATCATGCATAAAAGATATCAAAGAAACTCAAATACTTTCATGGATATAAAAAGATAGATCTGATCATAAACTCAAAGTTCATCGATCCCAACAAACACATCGCAAAAAGAGTTACATCGTATGGATCTCCAAGAGACCATTGTATTGAGAATCAATAGAGAGAGAGGAAGCCATCTAGAAACTAACTACGGACCCGAAGGTCTACAAAGAACTACTCACGCATCATCAGAGAGGCACCAATGGAGGTGGTGAACCCCATCCGAGATGGTGTCTAGATTGGATCTGGTGGTTCTGGACTCTGCGGCGGCTGGATGAATATTTCGTTGACTCCCCTAGGGTTTATGGAATATTGGGGTATTTATAGATCAAAGAGGCGGTCCGGGGGCACCCGAGGTGGGCACAACCCACCAGGGCACGCCTGTGCCTCCTGGCGCGCCCTGGTGGGTTGTGCTCACCTCGGAGCTGAAGGAAATATGCCCTAGAGGCAAAAACAAAGTTGTTATTTATATTTCCTTATATGATGATAAATGTTTATTATTCATGCTAGAATTGTATTAACCAGAAACTTAGTACATGTGTGAATACATAGACAAACAAAGTGTCACTAGTATGCCTCTACTTGACTAGCTCGTTAATCAAAGATGGTTAAGTTTCCTAACCATAGACATGAGTTGTCATATTATGAACGGGATCACATCATTAGAGAATGATGTGATTGACTTGACCCATTCGTTAGCTTAGCACTATGATCGTTTAATTTATTGCTATTGCTTTATTCATGACTTGTACATGTTCCTATGACTATGAGATTATGCAACTCCCGAATACCGGAGGAACACTCAGTGTGCTGTCAAACTTCACAACGTAACTGGGTGACTATAAAGATGCTCTACAGGTGTCTCCAATGGTGTTTGTTGAGTTGGCATAGATCGATATTAGGATTTGTCACTCTATGTATCATAGAGGTATCTCTGGGCCCTCTCGGTAATGCATATCACTATAAGCCTTGCAAGCAATGTGACTAATGAGTTTGTTGCGGGATGTTGCATTATGGAACGAGTAAAGAGACTTGCCAGTAATGAGATTGAACTAGGTATTGAGATATCGATGATCCAATCTTGGGAAAGTAACATACCGATGACAAAGGGAACAATGTATGTTGTTATGCGGTTTGACCGATAAAGATATTCGTAGAATATGTAGGAACCAATATGAGCATCCAGGTTCTGCTATTGATTATTGTCCAGAGATGAGTCTCGGTCATGTCTACATAGTTCTCGAACCCGTAGGGTCCGCACGCTTAACGTTCGATGACGATCGGTATTATGAGTTTAT
This sequence comes from Triticum urartu, assembly GCF_003073215.2. Taxonomy (NCBI): domain Eukaryota; kingdom Viridiplantae; phylum Streptophyta; class Magnoliopsida; order Poales; family Poaceae; genus Triticum; species Triticum urartu. The sequence goes on along the minus strand of NC_053023.1, from coordinate 457,217,551 downwards.
GTGTTTTGATGTACCGAAGGTAGTTCGAAATCCCGGATGTGATCACGGACATGACGAGGAGTCTCGAAATGGTCGAGACATAAATATTGATATATTGGACGATGTTATTCGGGCATCAGATGAGTTTCGGAATCACCGGATAAATATCGGAGTGCAGGGGGTTATCGGAAGCCCCGAGGGAACTAATGGGCCAACATGGGCCTTGTGTGTGAGAGAGGAGAGGGCCCAAGGGCTGGCCGCGCACCCCCCCCCTTGAGGAGTCAAAATTGGACTTGGAGGGGGCGGCACCCCCTCCCTTTCCTTCTCCCTCTCTCCCTCTCCTTCCTTCCCCCTCTCTTCCCTTGTTGGAAACCTACTAGGAATAGGATTCCTATTCCTAGTAGGAATCCTACTTGGGGCGCGCCCCATGAGGGTTGGCCAGCCTCCCCCCTTGCTCCTTTATATACGGGGGCAGGGGGCACCCTAGAACACACAAGTTGACAGTTGTCTTAGCCGTGTGCAGTGCCCCCCTCTACAGATTTCCACCTCGGTCATATCGTTGTAGTGCTTAGGCGAAGCCCTGTCGGTAACTTCATCATCATCGTCATCACGCCGCCGTGCTGATGAAACTCTCCCTCGGCCTCAACTGGATCAAGAGTCCGAGGGACATCACCGAGCTGAACATGTGCAGATCGCGAAGGTGCCGTGCGTTCGGTACTTGATCAGTTGGATTGCGAAGACGTTTGACTACATCAACCGCGTTTCTTAACGCTTCCGCTTTCGGTCTACGAGGGTACATGGACACACTCTCCCCTCTTGTTGCTATGCATCTCCTAGATAGATCTTGCATGATCATAGGATTTTTTTTGAAATTCTGCGTTCCCCAACAGTGGCATCCGAGCCAGGTCTATGCGTAGATGTTATATGCATGAGTAGAACACAAAGGAGTTGTGGGCGTGGGTATATACATATTGCTTGCCGTCACTAGTTGATTCTTGATCCAGCGGTATTGTTGGATGAAGCGTCTCAGACTGACATTACACATACGCTTACGCGAGACTGGTTCTACCGACGTGCTTGGCACACAGGTGGCTAGTTGGTGTCTGTTTCTCCAACTTTAGTTGAATCGGTTTCAATGAACAGAGTTCTTTCTGAAGATCAAAAAGCAATCACTATACTGCTTTGTGGTTTTGATGCGTAGGTAAGAATGGTTCTTGCTAGAAGCCCGTAGCAGCTACGTAAAACTTGCAACAACAAAGTAGAGGACGTCTAACTTGTTTTTGCAGGGCATGTTATGATGTGATATGTTCAAGACATGATTATATAAATTATTGTATGAGATGATCATCTTTTGTAACACAGTTATCGACAACTGGCAAGAGCCATATGGTTGTCGCTTTATTGTATGAAATGCAATCGCCTTGTAATTGCTTTACTTTATCACTAAGCGGTAGCGATAGTCGTGGAAGCAATAGTTGGCGAGACGACAACGATGCTTCGATGGAGATCAAGTTGTCAAGCCGGTGACGATGGTGATCATGATGGTGCTTTGGAGATGGAGATAAAAAGGCACAAGATGATGATAGCCATATCACATCACTTATTTTGATTGCATGTGATGTTTATCCTTTATGCATCTTATTTTGCTTAGTACGGTGGTAGCATTATAAGATGATCTCTCACTAAATTTCAAGGTACAAGTGTTCTCCCTGAGTATGCATCGTTGCTATAGTTCGTCGTGCGGAGACACCATGTGATGATCGGGTGTGATAAGCTCCATGTTCACATACAATGGGTGCAAGCCAGTTTTGCACAAGCAGAATACTCGGGTTAAACTTGACGAGCCTAGCATATGCAGATATGGCCTCGGAACACTGAGACCGAAAGGTCGAGCGTGAATCATATAGTAGATATGATCAACATAGTGATGTTCACCATTGAAACTACTCCATCTCACGTGATGATCGGACATGGTTTAGTTGATGTGGATCACGTGATCACTTAGATGATTAAAGGGATGTCTATCTAAGTGTGAGTACTTAAGTAATTTGATTAATTGAACTTTAATTTATCATGAACTTAGTACCTGATAGTATTTTGCATGTCTATGTTGTTGTAGATAGATGGCCTGTGCTGTTGTTTCGTTGAATTTTAATGCGTTCCTAGAGAAAGCTAAGTTGAAAGATGATGGTAAAAACTACACGGACTGGGTCCGTAACTTGAGGATTATCCTCATTGCTGCATAGAAGAATTACGTCCTGGAAGCACCGCTAGGTGACAAACCCGCTGCAGGAGCAACGCCAGATGTTATGAACACCTGGCAGAGCAAAGCTGATGACTACTCGATAGTTCAGTGTGTCATGCTTTACAGCTTAGAACCGGGACTTCAACGATATTTTGAACGTCATGGAGCATATGAGATGTTCCAGGAGTTGAATTTAATATTTCAAGCAAATGCCTCGGAACACTGAGACCGAAAGGTCGAGCGTGAATCATATAGTAGATATGATCAACATAGTGATGTTCACCATTGAAAACTACTCCATCTCACGTGATGATCGGACATGGTTTAGTTGATATGGATCACGTGATCACTTAGATGATTAGAGAGATGTCTATCTAAGTGGGAGTTCGTAAGTAATATGATTAAATAGAACTTTAATTTATCATGAACTTAGTACCTGATAGTATTTTGCATGTGTATGTTGTTGTAGATAAATGGCCCGTGCTGTTGTTCTGTTGAATTTTAATGCATTCCTAGAGAAAGCTAAGTTGAAAAATGATGGTAGCAACTACACAGACTGGGTCCGTAAATTGAGGATTATCCTCATTGCCGCACAGAAGAATTCTGTCCTGGAAGCACCGCTAGGTGTACCACCCGCGCCAGCAACTGCAGACTTTGTGAATGCATGGCAGACGCGTGTTGATGACTACTCGATAGTTCAGTGTGCCATGCTTTACGGCTTAGAACTGGGACTTCAACGACGTTTTGAACGCCATGGAGCATATGAGATGTTCCATGAGTTGAAGTTAATATTTCAAGAAAATGCCCGGATTGAGAGATATGAAGTCTCCAATAAGTTCTACAGCTGCAAAATGGAGGAGAATAGTTATGTCAGTGAACATATACTCAGAATGCCTGGGTACCACAACCACTTGACTCAACTGGGAGTTAATCTTCCTGATGATAGTGTCATTGGCAGAGTTCTTCAATCACTGCCACCAAGCTACAAGAGGTTCGTGATGAACTATAATATGCAAGGGATGGATAAGACAATTCCTGAGCTCTTTGCAATTCTAAAGGCTGCGGAGGTAGAAATCAAGAAGGAGCATCAACTGTTGATGGTCAACAAGACCACCAGTTTCAAGAAGAAGGGCAAAGGGAAGAAGAGGAACTTCAAGACGAATAGCAAGCAAGTTGCTGCTCAAGTGAAGAAGCCCAAGTCTCGACCTAAGCCTGAGATTGAGTGCTTCTATTGCAAAGGGACTAGTCACTGGAAGCGGAACTGCCCCAAGTATTTGGCGGATAAGAAGGATGGCAAAGTGAAAGGTGTATTTGATGTACATGTTATTGATGTGTACCTTACTAATACTCGCAGTAGCACCTGGGTATTTGATACTGGTTCTGTTGCTAATATTTGCAACTCGAAACAAGGGCTATGGATTAATCCAAGATTGGCTAAGGACGAGGTGAGGATGCGCGTGGGAAATGGTTCCAAAGTCGATGTGATCGCCGTCGGCACGCTACCTCTACATCTACCTTCGGGATTAGTTTTAGACCTAAATAATTGTTATTTAGTGCCAGCGTTAAGCATGAACATTATATCTGGATCTTGTTTAATGCGAGACGGTTATTCGTTTAAAACAGAGAATAATTGTTGTTCTATTTATATGAGTAATATCTTTTATGGTCATGCACCCTTGATGAATGGTCTATTTTTACAAAATCTTGATAGTAGTGATACACATATTCATAGTATTGAAGCCAAAAGATATAAGTTTAATAATGATAGTGCAACTTATTTGTGGCACTGCCGTTTAGGTCATATTGGTGTAAAGCGCATGAAGAAACTCCATATTGATGTGCTTTTGGAATCACTTGATTATGAATCACTTGATGCTTGCGAACCATGCCTCATGGGCAAGATGACTAAGACTCCGTTCTCCGGAACAATGGAACGAGCAACAGACTTATTGGAAATAATACATACTGATGTATGCAGTCCGATGAGTGTTGATGCTCATGCCGGGTATCGTTATTTTTTGACCTTCACAGATGATTTGAGCAGATATGGGTATATTACTTGATGAAACATAAGTCTGAAACATATGAAAAGTTCAAAGAATTTCAGAGTGAAGTGGAAAATCATCGTAACAAGAAAATAAAGTTTCTATAATCTGATCGTGGAGGAGAATATTTGAGTTACGAGTTTGGTCTTCATTTGAAAAAATGCGGAATAGTTTCGCAACTCACGCCACCTGGACACCACAACGTAATGGTGTGTCCGAACGTCGTAACCGCACTTTATTAGATATGGTGCGATCTATGATGTCTCTTACTGATTTACCGCTGCATTCATGTTAAATAGGGCACCATCGAAATCCGTTGAGATGACACCTTATGAACTGTGGTTTGGCAAGAAACCCAAGTTGTCGGTTCTTAAAGTTTGGGGCTGCGATGCTTATGTGAAAAAGCTTCAACCTGATAAGCTCGAACCCAAATCGGAGAAATGTGTCTTCATAGGATACCCAAAAGAGACTGTTGGGTACACCTTCTATCACATATATGAAGGCAAGTTATCCGTTGCTAAGAATGGATCCTTTCTAGAGAAGGAGTTTCTCTCGAAAGAAGTGAGTGGGAGGAAGTAGAACTTGATGAGGTAAATGTACCTACTCCCTTATTAGAAAGTACTCAATCACAACAATCAGTTCCTGTGATTCCTACACCAATTAGTGAGGAAGCTAATGATGATGATCATGAAACTTCTGATCAAGTTACTACCGAACCTCATAGGTCATCCAGAGTAAGATCTGCACCAGAGTGGTACAGTAATCCTGTTCTGGAAGTCATGTTACTTGACCATGACGAACGTACGAACTACGAGGAAGCGACGATGAGCCTAGATTCCGTAAAATGGCTTGAGGCCATGAAATCTGAGATGGGATCCATGTATGAGAACAAAGTGTGGACTTTAGTTGACTTGCCCGTTGATCGGCAAGCCATAGAGAATAAATGGATCTTCAAGAAGAAGACTGACGCTGACGGTAATGTTACTCTCTACAAAGCACGACTTGTTGCGAAAGGTTTTCGACAAGTTCAAGGAGTTGACTACGATGAGACCTTCTCACCCGTCGCGATACTTAAGTCCGTCTGAATCATGTTAGCAATTACCGTTGTTTATGATTATGAAATTTGGCAAATGGATGTCAAAACTGCATTACTTAATGGATATCTTAAAGAAGAGTTGTATATGATGCAACCAGAAGGTTCTTTCGATCCAAAAGTTGCTAACAAAGTGTATAAGCTCCAGCGATCCATTTCTGGACTGGTGCAAGCATCTCGGAGTTGGGATATACGATTTGATAGTGTGATCAATGCATATGGTTTTATACAAACTTCTGGAGAAGCCTGTATTTTCAATAAAGTGAGTGGGAGCTCTGTAGCATTTCTGATATTATATGTGGATGACATATTGTTGATCTAAAATGGTACTGAATTTCTGAATAGCATAAAAGGATACTTGAATAATAATTTTTCAATGAAAGACCTCGGTGAAGCTTGCTACCTCTTGAGCACTGCGTTGGTTTTCCCTTGAAGAGGAAAGAGTGATGCAGTAAACTAGAGAATATCTAGGCATGATCATGTATATAGGCATCATGTCCGCGACAAGTAGATCGAAACGATTCTGCATCTACTACTATTACTCCACACATCGACCGCTATCCAGCATGCATCTAGAGCATTAAGTTCATAAGAATAGAGTAACACATTAGGCAAGATGACATGATGTAGAGGGATAAACTCAAGCAATATGATATAAACCCCATCTTTTTATCCTCGATGGCAACAATACAATATGTGCCTAGCTGCCCATGCTGTCACTGGGAAAGGACACCGCAAGATTGAACCCAAAGCTAAGCACTTCTCCCATTGCAAGAAAGATCAATCTAGTAGGCCAAACCAAACTGATAATTCGAAGAGACTTGCAAAGATAACCAATCATACATAAAAGATTTCAGAGAAGAATCAAATATTGTTCATAGATAAACTTGATCATAAACCCACAATTCATCGGATCTCGACAAACACACCGCAAAAAGAGTTACATTGAATAGATCTCCAAGAAGATCGAGGAGAACTTTGTATTGAGATCCAAAGAGAGAGAAGAAGCCATCTAGCTAATAACTATGGATCCGAAGGTTTGTGGTAAACTACTCACACATCATCGGAGAGGCTATGGTGTTGATGTAGAAGCCCTCCATGATCGATTCCCCCTCCGGTGGAGCGCCAGAAAAGGCCCCAAGATGGGTTCTCACGGGTACAGAAGGTTGCGGCGGTGGAAATAGGGTTTCATGGTGCTCCTGGCTGTTTTTGGGGTATATGGGTATATATAGGAGGAAGAAGTACGTCGGTGGAGCTGCGAGGGGCCCACGAGGGTGGGGGCGCGCCCCCTGCCTCGTGGCCTCCTCGCTTCTTTCTTGATGGCCACTCCAAGTCTCCTAGATCACGTTTGTTCGAAAAACAACTCTCCCAAAGGTTTCATTCCGTTTGGATTCTGTTTGATATTCCTTTTCCGCGAAACACTGAAATAGGAAAAAAACCAGCAATTTGCACTGGGCCTTTGGTTAGTAGGTCAGTCCCAAAAATAATATAAAAAGGTAAATTAAAGCCCATTAAACATCCAAAATAGATAATATAATAGCATGGAACAATCAAAAATTATAGATACGTTGGAGACGTATCAAGCATCCCCAAGCTTAATTCCTGCTCGTCCTCGAGTAGGTAAATGATAAAAACAGAATTTTTGATGTGGAATGCTACCTAGCATAATTCTCAATGTAATTTTATTTATTGTTGCATGAATGTTCAGATCCGAAAGATTCAAGACAAAAGTTTAATATTGACATAAACATTATAATACTTCAAGCATACTAATAAAGCAATCATGTCTTCTCAAAATAACATGGCCAAAGAAAGTTATCCCTACAAAATCATATAGTCTGGCTATGCTCCATCTTCACCACACAAAATATTTAAATCATGCACAACCCCGATGACAAGCCAAGCAATTGTTTCATAATTTTGATGTTCTCAAACTTTTTCAGTCTTCACGCAATATATGAGCGTGAGCCATGGATATAGCACTATAGGTGGAATAGAATGGTGGTTGTGGAGAAGACAAAAGGAGAAGATAGTCTCACATCAACTAGGCGTATCAACGGGCTATGGAGATGCCCATCAATAGATATCAATGTGAGTGAGTAGGGATCGCGATGCAACGGATGCACTAGAGCTATAAGTGTATGAAAGCTCAAAAAGAAACTAAGTGGGTGTGCATCCAACTTGCTTGCTCACGAAGACCTAGGGCAATTTGAGGAAGCCCATCATTGGAATATACAAGCCAAGTTCTATAATGTGAAATTCCCGCTTAGTATATGAAAGTGACAACATAGGAGGCTCTCTATTATGAAGATCTTGGTGCTACTTTGAAGCACAAGTGTGGTAAAAGGATAGTAACATTGTCCCTTCTCTCTTTTTATCTCATTTCTTTTTTTATTTGGGCATTTTTATCCTTTTTTATGGCCACTTTTTTCTTCTTCTTTTTTAATTTTCGTCCGGAGTCTCATCCCGACTTGTGGGGGAATCATAGTCTCCATCATCCTTTCCTCACATGGGACAATGCTCTAATAATGATGATCACCACACTTTTATTTACTTACAACTCGAAAAATTACAACTCAATACTTAGAACAAAATATGACTCTATGTGAATGCCTCCGGTGGTGTACCGGGATGTACAATGACTCATGAGTGACGTGTATGAAAGAATTATAAAGGTGGCTTTGCCACAAATACGATGTCAACTACATGATCATGTAAAGCAATATGACAATGATGAAGCGTGTCATAACAAACGAAACAGTGGTAAATTACATGGCAATATATCTCGGAATGGCTATGGAAATGCCATAATAGGTAGGTATGGTGGCTGTTTTGAGGAAGTATATGGTGGGTGTATGGTACCGGTGAAAGTTACGTGGTACTAGAGAGGCTACCAATGGTGGAAGGGTGAGAGTGCGTATAATCCATGGACTCAACATTAGTCATAAGAACTCATATACTTATTGCAAAAATCTATTAGTTATCGAAACAAAGTACTACGTGCATGCTCCTAGGGGGATAGATTGGTAGGAAAAGACCATCGCTCGTCTCCGACCGCCACTCATAAGGAAGACAGACAATAAATAAATCATGCTCCGACTTCATCACATAACGGTTCAACATACGTGCATGCTACGGGAATCACAAACTTTAACACAAGTATTTCTCAAATTCACGACTACTCAACTAGCATGACTCTAATATCACCATCTTCATATCTCAAAACAATCATCAAGTATCAAACTTCTCATCGTATTCAATGCACTTTTTATGATAGTTTTTATTATACCCATCTTGGATGCCTATCATATTAGGACTAATTTTATAGCCAAAGCAAATTACCATGCTGTTCTAGAGGACTCTCAAAATGATATAAGTGAAGCATGCGAGATCAATAATTTCTATAAAATAAAACCACCACCGTGCTCTAAAAAGATATAAGCGAAGCACTAGAGCAAAATTATCTAGCTCAAAAGATACAAGTGAAGCACATAGAGTATTCTAATAAATTCTGATTCATGTGTCTCTCTCCAAAAGGTGTGTACAGCAAGGATGATTGTGGTACACTAAAAATCAAAGACTCAAATCATACAAGACGCTCCAAGCAAAACACATATCATGTGGTGAATAAAAATATATCATCAAGTAAAGTTACCGATGGACGAAGACGAAAGAGGGGATGCCTTCCGGGGCATCCCCAAGCTTAGGATTTTGGTTGTTCTTTAATTTTACCTTGGGGTGCCTTGGTAATCCCCAAGCTTAGGCTCTTTCCACTCCTAGTTCCATAATCCATCAAATCTTTACGCAAAACTTCAAAACTTCACAACACAAAACTCAACAGAAAATCTCGTGAGCTCCGTTAGTATAAGAAAACAAACCAGCACTTAAGGTACTATAATGAACTCATTATTTATTTATATTGGTGTTAAACCTACTGTGTTCCAACTTCTCTATAGTTCATACCCCCGATACTAGCCATAGATTCATCAAAATAAGCAAACAACACACGAAAAACAGAATCTGTCAAAAATAGAATAGTCTGTAGTAATCTGTAGGTTTCGAATACTTCTGTAACCCCAAAAATTCATAAACAAATTGTTTGACGTGAGGAATTTGTCTATTAATCATCTTCAAAAAGAATCAACCTAATTGCACTCTCCAGTAAAAACCGACAGCAAATCTCGTGAGCGCTAAAGTTTCTGTTTTTTACAGCAAGATCGCAAAAACTTCCCCCAAGTCTTCCTAAAGGTTCTACTTGGCACAAACACTAATTAAAAGCATAAAAACACATCTAAAAATAAGCTAGATTAATTATTTATTGCTAAACAGAACCAAAAAGCAAGAAACAAAAATAAAATTGGGTTCCTCCTAACAAGCGCTATCGTTTAACGCCCCTAGCTAGGCATAAAAACAAGAATAGATCTAGGTATTATCATCTTTGGTATGCAATCCATAAGTGGCTCTCATAATAGATTCATAAGGTAATTTAATTTTATTTCTAGGAAAGTGTTCCATGCCTTTTCATAACGGAAATTGGAATCTAATATTCCCTTCTTTCATATTAATAATTGCACCAATCGTTCTAAGGAAAGGTCTACCAAGAATAATGGGACATGTAGGATTGCAATCAATGTCAAGAACAATGAAATCTACGGGCACATAATTCCTATATGCAACAATAAGAACATCATTAATCCTTCCCATAGGTTTCTTAATAGTGGAATCTGCGAGGTGCAAATTTAAAGAACAATCATCAAATTCACGGAAACCTAACACGTCACACAAAGTTTTTGGAATCGTGGAAACGCTAGCACCCAAATCACATAAAGCATAGCATTCATAATCTTTAATTTTAATCTTAATAGTAGGTTCCAACTCATCATGAAGTTTTCTAGGGATAGAAACTTCTAATTCAAGCTTTTCTTCATAAGATTGCATTAAAGCATCAATGATATGTTTGGTAAAAGCTTTATTTTGATCATAAGCATGAGGAGAATTTAACACGGATTGCAACAAGGAAATACAATCTATTAAATAACAATTATCATAATTAAATTACTTGAAATCAAAAATAGTGGGTTCATTGCTATGTAAAGTTTTGACCTCTTCAATCCCACTTTTATTAATTTTTGCATCAAGATCTAAAAACTCTGAACCATTGGGACGCCTTTTAACTAAAGTTGACTCATCTCTAGTCCCATCATTGTCAAGATTCATATTGCAAAACAAAGATTTAATAGGAGACACATCAACCTTTTAGATCTTCATCCTTATTGTCATCAAAACTAGAAGAACACGCTTTTATAAAGCAATCTTTTTTAGCAGGCATCCTAGCGGTTCTTTCTTTGCACTCATCAATGGAAATTATCATGGCTTTGAGAGACTCATTGATATCATGCTTAGGTGGAATAGATCTAAGTTTCAAAGAATCGACATCAAGAGAAATTCTATCCACGTTCCTAGCCAACTCATCAATCTTAGACAATTTTTCTTCAATCAAAGCATTGAAACTCTTTTGCGAACTAATAAATTCTTTAATACTAGATTCAAAATCAGAGGGAATCTTATTATAATTTCCATAAGAATTGTTGTAGGAATTACCATAATTATCAGAGGAATTACTAGGATACAGCCTAGGATTAAAGTTTTCTCTATACGCGTTGTTACCAAAATTGTTCCTACTAACTAAATTCACATCCATAGATTCATTATTATTCTCAATCAAAGTAGACAAAGGCATATCATTAGGATGAGAAGAAACACTCTCATTAGCAAACAATTTCATAAGTTCATCCATCTTTCCACTCAAAACATTAATTTATTCTATAGCATGAACCTTTTTACTAGTAGATCTTTCGGTGTGCCATCGAGAATAATTAACCATAATATTATCTAGGAGTTTGGTAGCTTCTCCTAGAGTGATTTCCATAAAAGTGCCTCCCGTGGCTGAATCTAAAAGATTTCTAGAAGCAAAATTCAATCCAACATAAATTTTTTGTATGATCATCCACAAATTCAAACCATGTGTAGGGCAATTACGTATCATTAATTTCATCCTCTCCCAAGCTTGTGCAACATGCTCACGATCAAGTTGCTTAAAATTTGTAATATCGTTTCTAAGGGAGATGATCTTAGCGGGAGGAAAATACTTAGAGATAAAAGCATCTTTGCACTTGTTCCAAGAATCAATACTATTTTTAGGCAAAGACGAAAGCCAAGTTTTAGCACGATCTCTAAGCGAAAACGGAAATAGCTTCAATTTAACAATATCATTATCCACATCTTTCTTCTTTTGCATATCCCACAAATCAACAAAGCTGTTTAGTTGGGTAGCGGCATCTTCACTAGGAAGGCCAGAAAATGGATCTTTCATGACAAGATTCAGCAAAGTACTATTAATTTCAGAAGATTCAACATCGGTAATAGGAGCAATCAGAGTGCTAATAAAATCATTATTGTTGGTATTGGAAAATCACACAATTTAGTATTATCTTGAGCCATCGTGACAAACAATCCAACACACAAGTACACAAGGAGCGAGCGAAAAAAAGGCGAACGGAAAAAGAGGGCAAATAAAACGGCAAGGATGAAGTGTGCGAGAGGAAAACGAGAGGCAAATGGCAAATAATGTAATGCGAGGGATAAGAGTTTGTGATGGGTACCTAGTATATCTTGACTTGTGCGTAGATCTCTTCGGCAACGATGCCAGAAATCCTTCTTTCTACCTATTGATCAGTGTGTTTTTTTCCCTTGAAGAGGAAATGGTGATGCAGTAAAGTAGCGTAAGTATTTCCCTCAGTTTTTGAGAACCAAGGTATCAATCCAGTAGGAGACTACACGCAAGTCACCTCGCACCTACACAAACAAATAAGAACCTTGCAACCAACGCGATAAAGGGGTTGTCAATCCCTTCATGGCCACTTGCAAAAGTGAGATCTGATAGAGATAATAAGATAAATATTTTTGGTATTTTTATGATATAGATTGAAAGTAAAGATTGCAAAGTAAAATAGATTGGAAACTTGTATGATGGAAAATAGACCCGGTGGCCATAGGTTTCACTAGTGGCTTCTCTCAAGATAGCATAAGTATTACAGTGGGTAAACAAATTATTGTTGAGCAATTGATAGAAAAGTGCATAATTATGAGAATATCTAGGCATGATCATGTATATAGGCATAATATCCGTGACAAGTAGACCGAAATGATTCTGCATCTACTACTATTACTCCACACATCGACTGCTATCCAGCATGCATCTAGAGTATTAAGTTCATAAGAACAGAGTAACGCATTAGGCAAGATGACATGATGTAGAGGGATAAACTCAAGCAATATGATATAAACCCCATCTTTTTATCCTCGATGGCAACAATACAATACGTGCCTTGCTGCCCCTACTGTCACTGGGAAAGGACATCGCAAGATTGAACCCAAAGCTAAGCACTTCTCCCATTGCAAGAAAGATGAATCTAGTAGGCCAAACCAAACTGATAATTCAAAGAGACTTGCAAAGATAACAAATCATACATAAAAGATTTCAGAGAAGAATCAAATATTGTTCATAGATAATCTTGATCATAAACCCACAATTCATCAGATCTCGACAAACACACCACAAAAAGAATTACATCGAATAGATCTCCAAGAAGATCGAGGAGAACTTTGTATTGAGATTCAAAGAGAGAAAAGAAGCCATCTAGCTAATAACTATGGACCTGAAGGTGTGTGGTAAACTACTCACACATCATCAGAGAGGCTATGGTATTGATGTAGAAGCCCTCCGTGATCGATTCCCCCTCCGGCGGAGCGCCGGAAAAGGCCCCAAGATGGGATTTCATGGGTACAGAAGGTTGCGGCGGTGGAAATAGGGTTCCATGGTTCTCCTAGCTGTTTTTGGGGTATATGGGTATATATAGGAGGAAGAAGTACGTCGGTGGAGCTACGAGGGGCCCACGAGGGTGAGGGCGCGCCTGCACCCCTGGGCGCGCCCCCTGCCTCGTGGCCTCCTCGCTTCTTTCTTGACGGTCACTCCAAGTCTCCTGGACCATGTTTGTTCCAAAAATAACTCTCCCAAACGTTTCATTCCGTTTGTATTCCGTTTGATATTCCTTTTCTATGAAACACTGAAATAGGCGAAAAAAACAGCAATTTGCACTAGGCCTTTGGTTAGTAGGTTAGTCCCAAAATAATATAAAAAGATAAATTAAAGCCCATTAAACATCCAAAACAGATAATATAATAGCATGTAACAATAAAAAATTATAGATACATTGGAGACGTATCAAAAGCTGCTTATATATTGGGCATCAAGATCTATAGAGATAGATCAAGATGCTTAATTGGACTTTCAGAAAGCACATACCTTGATAAAGTTTTGAAGAAGTTCAAAATGGATCAAGCAAAGAAAGGGTTATTGCCTGTGTTACAAGGTGTGAAGTTGAGTCAGACTCAATGCCCGACCACTGCAGAAGATAGAGAGAAAATGAAAGTCATTGCCTATGCTTCAGCCATAGGTTCTATCATGTATGAAATGCTGTGTACTAGACCTGATGTGTGCCTTGATATTAGTTTAGCAGGGAGGTACCAAAGTAATCCATGAGTGGATCACTAGGCAGCGGTCAAGAACATCCTGAAATACCTGAAAAGGACTAAGGATATGTTTCTCATTTATGGAGGTGACAAAGAGCTTGTCGTAAACGGTTACGTCGATGCAAGCTTTGACACTGATCCGGATTACTCTAAGTCACAATCCGGATACGTATTTTTATTGAATGGTGGAGCTGTCTGTTGGTGCAGCTCTAAGCAAAGCGTAGTGGCGGGATCTACGTGTGAAGAAGGAATACATAGCTGCTTTGAAAGCAGCAAATGAAGGAGTCTGGATGAAGGAGTTCATATCCGATCTAGGTGTCATACCTAGTGCATCGGGTCCAATGAAAATCTTTTGTGACAATACTGGTGCAATTGCCTTGGCAAAGGAATCCAGATTTCACAAGAGAACCAAGAACATCAAGAGAAGCGTCAATTCCATCCGTGATCAAGTCAAGGAGGGAGACATAGAGATTTGCAAGATACATACGGATCTGAATGTTGCAGACCCATTGACTAAGCCTCTCTCACGAGAAAAACACGATCAACACCATCACATCATTCCTAGCCTGATCGGCTATATCACTATTGAGCTAATTTTAACTGTGCTACCCGGTCCTTCTTCCCGGAGCACAACTTCCGACGACGAGCTAAGCTTACGTCGATCTTCCTCATCTTATTATTTCACCTCAAATAACAAGCTTGATTTCGAGCTTGTGTCGCATCCGTGGTTCCAATAACCTTTCGCTTCATCGTTCCTTTTGCTTGATGTCGTCGCCGTTCAATGGCCTCTTCATAGTACCTCGACAAAATCTGTCGTAATCCCCATCAATATACTGACCTGTTTCAGGATATCAATCAAATTCATGATGAGAAATACCATCCTCCCCCCTCGATGATTGTGTTATCATCGACAACGTCCTTGACTTCCTGCCAACACATACCTGATTTTTGTTTGGTTGTACCTTACGTTCTGAGATAATCTTGGAATTGTTTCTCGGTATCTCTTGAGATCTTCGAACCCAATCTTTACTTGACACCATATCATAGCTGCATCGAAGCATGACTGTGGTATCCGAATATCAACAAGAACATCGGAAGCATAATACTAAATGTTTCTTGATCAATTATCCAAACACCGTTGTATGGGTAAACCTCATAAATTTCTTGCCCCTTTGTCTAAATGGTTTAATACTTGGAGCCCTATCATGCTCTGCCTTTCCTTGGGAAAGTTATACCCTAATACTTGGGTATAAACACCTTCCCTTTCCATTGGTCTGATTATCATAATAATCACATTTTCCTTTCCATTGTTTTGTTTCACCTTTCTTGTAATCTAACTTGTCTGGGCAGTGATAATTCCATCCTTATGTAAACACCTCGGTGTACAAACTCTGTCAGTAAGACCCTGTTACTATTGTTGATGACATTCCGGTAACCACCGATGGACGAGAACTTTGCCTATTGGTCCGCGTCGTCTTGCGAGTAGGAGAATGGTTCTCTTCGTCCCTCGCCCTTGGTACCAACGTTGTTGCCAACATAATTGACAGTCTATGCTCTGACCTGCCTTGCTACCATGACTGTGCAAAATGCTAGCGCCCTTCCTGCTTTTAACCCACATGGTGGGCCCATAACCCACAGTTCCATAGGATCGAAACCTGACTCTCCTGTTTATCCTTTATTCCGAAGTATCATTTGCTCTTGGCTTTGTGTGTTGTCACGAGCCACCGTCCGAGAGATGATCTATTCCCGATGCTCTGAACCCCCTTCTCACACTCTGTTCAGGTATCGATCGTTTGTCCATTCGCTTGAAACTTCCTATTGTACCTTCATATTTTGCTCTTGATGTTTTCTTAAGTTTCAACTCGAGAGATACTTCTGCCACATTCCCTGAATTGTTCATCAGATAATTAACCCTATAAGGGCCAGTTCTCCCAAAGTTACTCTTTACTTCCCCACTTAAATCTCGGGACGAGATTTCTTGTAGTGGGGGAGATTTGTAACACCCCAGTGTCTTGCTACAGTAATCCCCTGTTAATGGTGCCATGTCACCAAGTTATTGTTGCTAATCTTCACTTGATCCCAAATCACAATTCAAATTCAAATCTAATCTAAAGTCAAAAATTCATATTTGTCAGACATGAAATCTAAAATGTTCACAATATCCTATAAATTCACTTGATCATTGTCATGTTGGAACCAACCTCTTTTGGATTCCCAAAGTGCCCCTGGAAATTATTTAGTGGTCCAGCAGCATTTAAAATTGGCCTTTTCAATTTCTAAAAATGGTTAGACAACTCCTTTTGGCCTCAAACTTTTTGTGACTTCTATAAATAATGTGCTTGATTTATGTGACAAGTCTCATATCTAGCAAAACTCTTTTAGTCTTACAATTAAATCGAAAACAGTAGCTAGTTAATTACAGAAAAGGAAAAGGAGAAAACAATAGAAAAGAAACCAAAATAGATAAAAAGAGAAAAAGGCCCACAAAACCCCCCTGTCCCTAGGACTAGCCCAGCCCAACACCCCCTGTTTCTCCTTCCTACTGCTCATAGCGGCGTGCTGGTCGCGCGCCCGGCGTCCGTGGCCGCGGATGGCCACGTGCCGGCCATCCGCCACATCCCCGGCGTCTACTAGGTCGGCATCGACCCCTCTGCGAAACCCTAGCTCCCCCAATCCCCTCGCTCGTCTCAATCTCTCCTCCCCCGCTTGAGGCCGAACCACACATCACCATGGATCCGTCGATCCCGTGGCCACCATGCTCCCCGGCGCTTGGGGGGATGTCCGTGAACTTCACCGCCGCCGTCTCCTTCGTACGCTCGTCACCGCTGCGTCTTCCTCACCTGCGGCCGCCGCACTGCATCGCCGTCGTCCCGCACTGCCTCCCCAACTCTCTCCGACCACGCCTGCAACATCTCTGTGAGCCCCCCCCCCGCGTTAATTCCATCCTTCCCCTTCCCCTTTGTTGCTGTCGTTGTAGCCACCATGGTCGATGCTCGTCGTGGCCGCACCCTTAGGCTGCGCTACTCGCGTCCTGGGTTCTCGGCCAGCGACCGTAGTCGCGTCCCCGCGATGCCCCTGCCCTGCGCTCGCACGCCCGGCCGCCCTCCTCGCCTCTGCCCGCTCGGCCTCGCCTCGCGCGGGCCGCGCCGCCGTCGCCCCTGTCCGGCTCGAGGCCCTGTTTCCCCCGCTGCTGCGTTTTGCTCTTGTCTCGCCCGCGGCCGCTCCGCTACCGCTGCAGCATGGCGCCACTACCGCCTGCTCGCGCCCTCCTGCTCCGCCTAGCGCTCGCCGGATCTGCTCGCCGCGCCCGGCCAATCCCGCGGTCCCGCACGCGCGGCCTCGCTCCGGCGCCCGCCCACGCGCCCCCGCTAACGCCTGCACGCCGCCCAGCCAGCCGCGTCCGACCGGCCGCCACCGCTCGCCGCGCCACTGCGCCGGTCGCCGTTGCCGGCCGAGCTCCGGCCACCGCCGCCTACCGCTCGGCCATGGCCGGCCTCTGCCTGTGCGTGCGCACAGGCAAGCAAACCCCCCTCCTGGAGGCTTTGTACCTCTGCCGCTGGGGCCGACCCAATTAAATTAGGATAACCCCAATTAGTATTTAACCACACCCCCCACTAATTAGTCACTGGCAGCGGCCCCGCAACCAGTTGGTTTATTTTTTAGAACAATCTGTTAAGATGTGAAAATGACAACCGGGCCCCCACTGGCACTGTTCATGGGTGGACCAGTCAACCTTTGACTTGGTCAGCCGGGCGCCATTGGCCCGCTGTCAGCCTCAACAGCCACTTGATGGGTACACTTTCGGGTACCTCCAGCTTTTTCCCATTTAATCTTTTTCGAATTAATAATATACCTGAATATTCATAAAATGTAATAAACTTTAATAATTCATAGAAAATAATCCGTAACTTCGATGAAAATGTTTTCTATATGAAAGTTGCTCAGAACGACGAGACGAATCTGAATACGCGATCCGTTCATCTGCCACATGCCCCTAACTACCTGAACATGCAACATTTCCCCTCCGTTTCATCTGTCCGAAAATGCTAAACCTGGGAAAACATTCCCGAATGTTATCCCCCTTCGCCGGTAACGTATAGCACCGTGTTAGAACACATCTAGCTCCGCCTGTTGTCCTGTTATGCTCTTGCTTGCTATGTATTTACTGTTTCTCCCCCCTCTTCTCTTCGGTAGACCCTGAGACTGCCGCTGATGCCACTGTGTTCAACTACGTCGACGGCGACCCCTCCTTCTTGTCTGAGCAACCAGGCAAGCAAACCCCCCTTGAGCATTCCGATATCGCCCATTTCTTTCCCTCTCATGCCTGCGTTAGAACTGCTACTGCTTTTTGTATGATCTTACTCTGATGCATAGCTTGTTTTTGTTACCTGCTTTCACACCTTACCTGCTTATCCTAAACTGCTTAGTATAGGTTGGTTAGTGATCCATCAGTGACCCCCACCTTGTCCCAGTTGCCTCTCTTTATGTTCGATGACTCGATCAACGTGATCGACGTCCAGGCCCCGACACCGCACATCAGCCCCCCTAGTTGTATGACTTTGCAGAGTTACCATCGAGTGCCGAGGGTGGAACCTCTTACGTCACTCCTGATGAGATCTCTGTAGTGTAGCTATTCGGTCGTGGTCATCGAGGGTGATTTTCTCCTTAACCACTTTCGATACGACTCTATCGTGCAACCCCTCAAGTGTAAACCTCGAGGGTGGTTTCTCTTACGTTCACCTTGATGTTTACATCGAGTGGGAATCCGACAAGGGTGATTTCTCAGGTTTTCCCCCTTGGTGTTAGACACACGGTTACTATGGTTACTATGACTTTGCACTGGACCTTGTTACTAAAGACGGGTTGGCCCTGAGGGGTACCCGCGCGAGCTTAATTGCGAGTGATGTGGAGTCGGGCGGACCTGGAAGGTGCCCGCGAGATAATTACGAGGCGTGGCCGGGCATTCCTAGCCCTTGCCGCAAGTCCTCGAGACGGGGCAACGGGGTCACACCTTTCGTGAGTCTCTGCTTGTTATTGCGCGTTCCTAATCCACTACGATTTGGATATTTGATCCAAGAGGCCTCTGGCCTGATAGCACTAACCATCACGTGGGCATAGTATGGGCGTTCTGCGCCGTATACATCAGCCGAAACTTAATAGACGTCAGCGACTGAGTGGCGCGCGCCGGGTTGGACTGGTAAGCTCCTTCTTTTTTTTAAGGAAGTAGCTAGGTCTGCTCATCGGCCGCCCACGCAACGTGCAGGAGTTCCCGGGGAGATGGCCCATGACCCCTGGGGGCATAGGTTTAGTCCGGCGTGCTGGCCTCTCTATTAAGCCTAGGTCGGGTTGCGACGTATTGTTTGGCCGAGGCCGGGCATGACCCAGGAAAGTGTGTCCGGTCGAAGTTAATCGAGCGTGGTGGGTAAGTTGGTGCACCCCTGCAGGGAAGAAAACATCTATCGATACCCTGTCCTACGGTAACGAACACTTGGAGTTGTATCCCGATCTATACAACTAGAACTGGATACTTGTGATGAGAAATGGATTGTGATGAGAAATGGATGGTGATGAGAAATGGATAGTATGGCTCTGGGATTGCTTTCTCGCAGGGAGTCGAGAAAGGATCTCTGGCCGAGGTTGATAACTCTACTGCTACTTTACTTTATGTTACTCTACTCCCTCCTGTTGCTGCAAGATGGTGGTTTTCAGAAGATGCTAGTCTTTGATAGGCTAGGCTTTCCCCTTCCCTTCTGGCATTCTGCAGTTTAGTCCACAGATACAATCCATTCCTTTGATACAGATGCATACTTAGTTTAGATCTGATGTAAGTCTTGCGAGTACTTTGGATGAGTACTCACGGTTGCTTTGCTACTTCTTTTCCCCCATACCTGATTGTTGCGACCAGATGACGGAGCCCAGGAGCCAGATGACGCCATTGATGTCTACTACTACCCGGAGGATGCCTACTACTACGTGAAGACCGCCGACGACTAGGAGTAGTTAGGAGGCTCCCAGGCAGGAGGCCTTGCCTTTTCGATTATTGTTGCTTTTGTGCTAGCCTTCTTAAGACAATCTTGTTTAACTCATGTCTGTACTCAGATATTGTTGCTTCCGCTGACTCTTGTGTATTCGAGCCTTCGAGGCCCCTGGCTTGTAATATAAAGCTTGTATTATTTTAATTTGTGTCTAGAGTTGTGTTGTGATATCTTCCCGTGAGTCCTTGATCTTGATCGTACATATTTGCGTGTATGATTAGTGTACGATCGAATCTCGGGCAAGTAACATACCGATGACAAAAGGAACAACGTATGTTGTTATGCGGTTTGATCGATAAAGATCTTTGTAGAATATGTAGGAGCCAATATGAGCATCTAGGTTCCGCTATTGGTAATTGACTGGAGACGAGTCTCGGTCATGTCTACATAGTTCTCGAACCCGTAGGGTCCGCACGCTTAACGTTCGGTGACGATCGGTAATATGAGTTTATGTGTTTTGATGTACCGAAGGTAGTTTGGAGTCCCGGATATGATCATGGACATGACGAGGAGTCTTGAAATGGTCGAGACATAAAGATTGATATATTGGATGACTATGTTTGAACTTCGGAAGGGTTCCGGTCAAATTCGGACAAATACCGGAGTACCGGGGGTTACCGGAACCCCCGGGAAGTGTAATGGTCCTATTGGGTCTTAGTGGAGAAGAGGAGGGGCAGCCAGGGTAGGCCGCGCGCCCCTCCCCCTCTAGTCCGAATTGGATAAGGAGGGGGGAGGGCGGCGCCCCCCTTTCCTTCCCCCTCTCTCCTTCTTCCCTCTCTCCTACTCCTACCCTTGGAAGGGTTGGAGTCCTACTCCCGGTGGGAATATGACTCCCCTTGGGGCGCGCCTAGGAGGGCCGGCCTCTCCCCCTCCTCCACTCCTTTATATACGGGGGAGGGGGCACCCCATAGACTCAGAAGTTGATCATTGATTTTTTAGCCGTGTGTGGTGCCCCCCTCCACCACAATCCACCTCAGTTATATCGTAGTGGTGCTTAGGCGAAGCGTTGTTTTGTAAGCATCATCATCGCCGTCATCACGCCGTCGTGCTGAGGAAACTCTCCCTCAAAGCTCTACTGGATCGTGAGTTCGCGGGACGTCATCGAGCTGAACGTGTGCAGATCGCGGAGGTGTCGTACCTTCCGTGCTAGATCGGTCGATCGTGAAGACGTACGACTACATCAACCGCGTTGTCATAACGCTTCCGCTTACGGTCTACAAGGGTATGTAGACGATACTCTCCCCTCTCGTTGCTATGCATCACCATGATCTTGCATGTGCGTAGGAATTTTTTGAAATTACTGCGTTCCCCAACAGTGGCGTCCGAGCCAGGTTTATGCGTAGATGTCATATGCACGAGTAGAACCCAAAGGAGTTGTGGGCGTGGGTATATACATATTGGTTGCCGTCACTAGTTGATTCTTGATTCAGCGGCATTGTTGGATGAAGCGTTCCAGACCGACATTACGTGTACACTTACGAGAGATTGGTTCTACCGACGTGCTTCGCACACAGGTGGCTAGTGGGTGTCTGTTTCTCCAGCTTTAGTTGAATCGGATTCAATGAACAGGGTTCTTTCTGAAGATCATTAAGCAATCACTATACCACGTTGTGGTTTTTTGATGCGTAGGTAATAACGGTTCTTGCTCAGCCCGTAGCAGCCACGTAAAACTTGCAACAACAAAGTAGAGGACGTCTAACTTGTTTTTGCAGGGCATGTGGTGATGTGATATGGTCTAGACATGATGCTAAATTTTATTGTATGAGATGATCATATTTTGTGACACAGTTATCGGCAACTGGCAGGAGCCATATGGTTGTCGCTTTATTGTATGAAATGCAATCATCATGTAATTGCTTTACTTTATCACTAAGCGGTAGCGATAGTCGAGGAGGCAATAGTTGGCGTGACGACAATGATGCTTCGATGGAGATCAAGGTGTCAAGCCGGTGACGATGGTGATCATGTCGGTGCTTTGGAGATGGAGATCAAAGGCACAAGATGACGATGGCCATATCATATCACTTAGATTGATTGCATGTGATGTTTATCCTTTATGCATCTTATTTTGCTTAGTTCGGCGGTAGCATTATAAGATGATCTCTCACTAAATTTCAAGGTATAAGTGTTCTCCCTGAGTATGCACCATTGCTAAACTTCATCGTGCCGAGACACCACGTGATGATCGGGTGTGATAAGCTCTACGTTCACATACAACGGGTGCAAGCCAGTTTTGCACACGCAGAATACTCGGGTTAAACTTGACGAGCCTAGCATATGCAGATATGGCCTCAGGACATTGGAGACCAAAAGGTCGAGCGTGAATCATATAGTAGGTATGACCAACATAGTGATGTTCACCATTGAAACTACTCCATCTCACGTGATGATCGGACATGGTTTAGTTGATGTGGATCACGTGATCACTTAGATGATTAAAGGGATGTCTATCTAAGTGTGAGTTCTTAAGTAATTTGATTAATTGAACTTTAATTTATCATGAACTTAGTACCTGATAGTATTTTGCATGTCTATGTTGTTGTAGATAGATGGCCTGTGATGTTGTTTCGTTGAATTTTAATACGTTCCTAGAGAAAGCTAAGTTGAAAGATGATGGTAAAAACTACACGGACTGGGTCCGTAACTTCAGGATTATCCTCATTGCTGCATAGAAGAATTACGTCCTGGAAGCACCGCTAGGTGACAAACCCGCTGCAGGAGCAACGCCAGATGTTATGAACACCTGGCAGAGCAAAGCTGATGACTACACGATAGTTCAGTGTGTCATGCTTTACGGCTTAGAACCGGGACTTCAACGATATTTTGAACGTCATGGAGCATATGAGATGTTCCAGGAGTTGAAGTTAATATTTCAAGCAAATGCCCGGATTGAGAGATATGAAGTCTCTAATAAGTTCTACAGCTGCAAGATGGGGGAGAATAGTTCTGTCAATGAACATATAGTCAGAATGTCTGGGTACCACAACCACTTGACTCAACTGGGAGTTAATCTTCCTGATGGTAGTGTCATTGACAGAGTTCTTCAATCACTGCCACCAAGCTACAAGAGCTTCGTGATGAACTATAATATGTAAGGGATGGATAAGACGATTCCCGAGCTCTTCGCAATGCTAAAGGCTGCAGAGGTAGAAATAAAGAAGGAGCATCAAGTGTTGATGGTCAACAAGACCACCAGTTTCAAGAAAAAAGGTAAAGGGAAGAAGGGGAATTTCAAGAAGAACCGCAAGCCAGTTGTTGCTCAAGTGAAGAAACCCAAGTCTGGACCTAAGCCTGAGACTGAGTGCTTCTACTGCAAAGGAACTGGTCACTGAAAGCGGAACTGCCCCAAGTATTTGGCGGAGAAGAAGGATGAAAAGTGAAAGGTATATTTAATATACATGTTATTGATGTGTACCTTACTAATTCTCGCAGTAGTGCCTGGGTATTTGATACTAGTTTTGTTGCTAACATTTGCAACTTGAAACAGGGGCTACGGATTAAGCAAAGATTGGCTAAGGACGAGGTGATGATGCACATGGGAAATGGTTCCAAAGTCGATGTGATCGCTGTCGGTACGCTACCTCTACATCTACCTTAGGGATTAGTATTGGACGTAAATAATGTTGGGTTTCGTAGTAATTTCAAAAAATTTCCTACGCACACGCAAGATCATGTGATGCATAGCAACGAGAGGAAAGAGTATTGTCTACGTATCCACGCAGACCGACTGCGGAAGCGTTGACACAACGTAGAGGAAGTAGTCGTACGTCTTCACGATCCAACCGATCAAGCACCGAAACTACGGCACCTCCGAGTTCGAGCACACGTTCAGCTCGATGACGATCCCCGGACTCCGATCCAGCAAAGTGTTGGGGAAGAGTTCCGTCAGCACGACGGCGTGGTGACGATCTTGATGTACTACAGCAGCAGGGCTTCGCCTAAACTCCGCTACAGTATTATCGAGGACTATGGTGGCTGGGGGCACCGCACACGGCTAAGGAATAGATCACGTGGATCAACTTGTGTTTCTTGATCTGTCTTTGGTGCTAGCCCTGCCCCTCTATTTATATCTTGAGCCCTGGGGTCGAAACTTGGAGTTAAAGCCTTCACAAAGTCGGTTTCACCCGATAGGCAAGAGTCCTTCTCGGACTCTAGGGCCAAACGCCAGGGATCCCGGCGTCTGGCCCCTGGACTCCGCAAAACGTCCTTTTGCGCTTTCCAAAAACCTTGTGGGCTTCCCCTTTGGCCCAAATAAAGTGTTCTCGTACCCAAACATTTCGGGGAACATCCGGAACCCCTTCCGGTGATTTCCGGAACCCTTCCGGTGACCAAACACTATTATCATATATATCAAACTTTATCTCCGGACCATTTCGGAGTTCCTCGTCATGTCCGTGATCTCATCTCGGGACTCCGAACAACCTTCGGTATATCAAAATGCATAAACTCATAATATAACTGTCATCGTAACCTTAAGCGTGCGGACCCTACGGGTTCGAGAACAATGTAGACATGACCGAGACACGTCTCCGGTCAATAACCAATAGCGGGACCTGGATGCCCATATTGGCTCCTACATATTCTACGAAGATCTTTATCGGTCAGACCGCATAACAACATACGTTGTTCCCTTTGTCATCGGTATGTTACTTGCCCGAGATTCGATCGTCGGTATCCAATACCTAGTTCAATCTCGTTACCGGCAAGTCTCTTTACTCGTTCCGTAATACATCATCTCACAACTAACATATTAGTTGTAATGCTTGCAAGGCTTATGTGATGTGCATTACCGAGAGGGCCCAGAGATACCTCTCCGACAATCGGAGTGACAAATCCTAATCTCGAAATACGCCAACCCAACATCTCCCTTTGGAGACACCTGTAATGCTCCTTTATAATCACCTAGTTACGTTGTGACGTTTGGTAGCACCCAAAGTGTTCCTCCGGCAAACGGGAGTTGCATAATCTCATAGTCATAGGAACATGTATAAGTCATGAAGAAAGCAATAGCAACATACTAAACGATCGGGTGCTAAGCTAATGGAATGGGTCATGTCAATCAGATCATTCAACTAATGATGTGACCTCGTTAATCAAATAACAACACTTTGTTCATGGTTAGGAAACATAACCATCTTTGATTAACGAGCTAGTCAAGTAGAGGCATACTAGTGACACTCTGGTTGTCTATGTATTCACACATGTATTATGTTTCCGGTTAATACAATTCTAGCATGAATAATAAACATTCATCATGAAATAAGGAAATAAATAATAACTTTATTATTGCCTCTAGGGCATATTTCCTTTAAATAATTGTTATTTGGTGCCAGCGTTGAGCATGAGCATTATATCTGGATCCTGTTTGATGCAAGACGGTTATTCATTTAAATCAAAGAATAATGGTTGTTCTATTTATATGAGTAATATCTTTTATGGTCATGCACCCCTGATGAGTGGTCTATTTTTACTAAATCTTGATAGTAGTGATACACATGTTCATAGTATTGAATCCAAAAGACGCAGAGTTGATAATGATAGTGCAACTTATTTGTGGCACTGCTGTTTAGGTCATATTGGTGTAAAGCGCATGAAGAAACTCCATTCTGATGGACTTCTGGAATCACTTGATTATGAATCACTTGGTACTTGTGAACCATGCCTCATGGGCAATATGACTAAAACTCCGTTCTCCGGAACAATGGAGCGAGCAACAGACTTACTGGAAATCATACATACTGATGTATGTGGTCCAATGAACATTGAAGCTCCCGGCGGATATCATTATTTTCTCACATTCATAGATGATTTGAGCATATATGGATATATCTACTTAATGAAACATAAGTCTGAAACATTTGAAAAGTTCAAAGAATTCCAGAGTGAAGTGGAAAATCATCGTAACAAGAAAATCAAGTTTCTACAATCTGATCGTGGAGGCGAATATTTGAGTTATGAGTTTGGACTTCATTTCAAACAATGTGGAATACGTTCGCAACTCACGCCACCTAGAACACCACAGCGTAATGGTGTGTCCGAACATCGTAATCGTACTTTACTAGATATGGTGCGATCTATGATGTCTCTCACAGATTTACTACTATCATTTTGGGGTTACGCTTTAGAGACAACTACATTCACATTAAATAGGGCACCATCTAAATCCGTTGAGACGACACCTTGTGTACCGTGGTTTAGAAGAAACCCAAGTTGTCGTTTCTTAAAGTTTGGGGCTGCGATGCTTATGTGAAAAAGCATCAACCTAATAAGCTCGAATCCAATCGAAGAAATGTGTCTTCATAGGATACCCAAAGGAGACTATTGGGTACACCTTCTATCACAGATCCGAAGGCAAGATATTCGTTGCTAAGAATGGATCCTTTCTAGAGAAGGAGTTTCTCTCGAAAGAAGTGAGTGGGAGGAAAGTAGAACTTGACGAGGTAATTGTACCTTCACCCTTATTGGAAAGTAGTTCATCACTAAAATCAGTTTCAGTGATCGCTACACCAGTAAGTGAGGAAGCTAATGATGATGATCATGAAACTTCTGATCAAGTTACTACCGAACCTCGTAGGTTGATGTCTACTACACAACCTTCTTCTTGTAGACGTTGTTGGGCCTCCAAGTGCAGAGGTTTGTAGGACAGTAGCAAATTTCCCTCAAGTGGATGACCTAAGGTTTATCAATCCGTGGGAGGCGTAGGATGAAGATGGTCTCTCTCAAACAACCCTGCAACCAAATAACAAAGAGTCTCTTGTGTCCCCAACACACCCAATACAATGGTAAATTGTATAGGTGCACTAGTTTGGCGAAGAGATGGTGATACAAGTGCAATATGGATGGTAGATAACGGTTTTTGTAATCTGAAAATATAAAAACAGCAAGGTAACTAATGATAAAAGTGAGCACAAATGGTATTGCAATGCGTTGAAACAAGGCCTAGGGTTCATACTTTCACTAGTGAAAGTTCTCTCAACAATAATAACATAATTGGATCATATAACTATCCCTCAACATGCAACAAAGAGTCACTCCAAAGTCACTAATAGCGGAGAACAAACGAAGAGATTATTGTAGGGTACGAAACCACCTCAAAGTTATTCTTTCTGATCGATCTATTCAAGAGTCCGTAGTAAAATAACATGAAGGTATTCTTTCCGTTCAATCTATCATAGAGTTCGTACTAGAATAACACCTTAAGACACAAATCAACCAAAACCCTAATGTCACCTAGATACTCCAATGTCACCTCAAGTATCCGTGGGTATGATTATACGATATGCGTCACACAATCTCAGATTCATCTATTCAAACCAACACAAAGTACTTCAAAGAGTGCCCCAAAGTTTCTACCAGAGAGTCAAGACAAAAACGTGTGCCAACCCCTATGCATAAGTTCACGAGGTCATGGAACTCACAAGTTGATCACCAAAACATACATCAAGTGGATCATGTGATATCCCATTGTCACCACAGATAAGCACATGCAAGACATACGTCAAGTGTTCTCAAATCCATAAAGACTCAATCCAATAACATAACTTCAAAGGGAAAACTCAATTCATCACAAGAGAGTAGAGGGGGAGAAACATCATAAGATCCAAATATAATAGCAAAGCTCGCGATACATCAAGATCGTGCCGACTCAAGAACACGAGAGAGAGAGAGATCAAACACATAGCTACTGGTACACACCCTCAGCCCCGAGGGAGAACTACTCCCTCCTCATCATGGAGAGCACCGGGATGATGAAGATGGCCACCGGAGAGGGATTCCCCCCTCCGACGGGGTGCCGGAACGGGTCTAGATTGGTTTTCAGTGGCTACGGAGGCTTCTGGCGGCGGAACGCCCGATCTATTCTGCTCTCCGATGTTTTTAGGGTATATGGATATATATAGGCTAAAGAAGTCGGTCAGGGGAGCCACGAGGGGCCCACGAGGGTGGGGGCACACCCAGGGGGCAGGCGCGCCTCCCTGCCTCGTGGCCACCTCGAAGCTTCCCTAACGTCTACTCCAAGTCTCCTGGATTGCTTCCGTTCCCAAAATAACTCTCCCGAAGGTTTCATTTCATTTGGACTCCGTTTGATATTCCTTTTCTTCGAAACACTGAAATAGGCAAGAAAACAAAAATTTGGGCTGGGCCTCCAGTTAATAGGTTAGTCCCAAAAATAATATTAAAGTGTAATAAAGCCCATAAACAACCAAAACAGATAATATAATAGCATGGAACAATCAAAAAATATAGATACGTTGGAGACGTATCAACATCCCCAAGCTTAATTCCTGCTCGTCCTCGAGTAGGTAAATGATAAAAACAGAATTTTTATGTGGAATTCTACCTAACATATTTATCCATGTAATATTCTTTATTGTGGCATGAATATTCAGATCCGAAAGGTTAAAGATAAAAGTTTAATATTTACATAAAAATAATAATACTTCAAGCATACTAACTAAGCAATCATGTCTTCTCAAAATAACATGGCCAAAGAAAGCTATCCCTACAAAATCATATAGTCTCGCTATGCTCTATCTTCACCACACAAAATATTTAAATCATGCACAACCCCGATGACAAGCCAAGCAATTGTTTCATACTTTTGATGTTCTCAAACTTTTTCAATCTTCACGCAATACATGAGCGTGAGCCATGGACATAGCACTATAGGTGGAATAGAATGGTGGTTGTGGAGAAGACAAAAGGAGAAGATAGTCTCACATCAACTAGGCATATCAACGGGCTATGGAGATGCCCATCAATAGATATCAATGTGAGTGAGTAGGGATTGCCATGCAACGGATGCACTAGAGCTATAAGTGCATGAAAGCTCAAGAAAAGAAACTAAGTGGGTGTGCATCCAACTCGCTTGCTCACGAAGACCTAGTGCATTTTGAGGAAGCCCATCATTGGAATATACAAGCCAAGTTCTACAATGAAAGATTCCCACTAGTATATGAAAGTGACAACATAGGGGACTCTCTATCATGAAGATCATGGTGCTACTTTTAAGCACAAGTGTGGAAAAAGGATAGTAGCATTGTCCTTTCTCTCTTTTTCTCTCATTTTTTTTGTTTTTTTGGGCCTTCTCCCTTTTTTATGGCCTTTCTTTTTTTCGTCCAGAGTCTCATCCCAACTTTTGGAGGAATCGTAGTCTCCATCATCCTTTCCTCACATGGGACAATGCTCTAATAATGATGATCATCACACCTTTATTTACTTACAACTCAAGAGTTACAACTCGATACTTAGAACAAAATATGACTCTATATGAATGCCTCCGGCGGTGTACCGGGATGTGAAATGACTCATGAGTGACATGTATGAAATAATTATGAACGGTGGCTTTGCCACAAATACGATGTCAACTACATGATCATGCAAAGCAATATGACAATGATGAAGCGTGTCATAATAACGGAATGGTGGAAAGTTGCATGGCAATATATCTCAGAATGGCTATGGAAATTCCATAATAGGTAGGTATGGTGGCTGTTTTGAGGAAGGTATATGGTGGCTTTATGGTACCGACGAAAGTTGCGCGGTACTAGAGAGGCTAGCAATGGTGGAAGGGTGAGAGTGCGTATAATCCATGGAGTCAACATTAGTCATACAAAACTCACATACTTATTGCAAAAATCTATTAGTTATCGAATAAAGTATTACGCGCATGCTCCTAGGGGGATAGATTGGTAGGAAAAGACCATCGCTCGTCCCCGACCGCCACTCATAAGGAAGGCAATCAATAAATAAATCATGCTCCGGCTTCATCACATAATGGTTCACCATACGTGCATGCTACGGGAATCACAAACTTCAACACAAGTATTTCTCAAATTCACAACTACTCAACTAGCATGACTCTAATATCACCACCTTCATATCTCAAAACAATTATCAAGTATCAAACTTCTCATAGTATTCAATGCACTTTATACGAAAGTTTTTATTATATCCCTCTTGGATGCCCATCATATTAGGACAAAATTCATAACCAAAGCAAATTACCATGCTGTTTAGGACTCTCAAAATAATATAAGTGACGCATGAGAGTTCATCTATTTTTATAAAATAAAACCACCACCGTGCTCTAAAAAGATATAAGTGAAGCACTAGAGCAACAACAAACTACTCCGAAAGATATAAGTGAAGATCAATGAGTAGTCGAATAATTATGCAACTATATGAAGACTGTCTAACATTTAAGAATTTAAGATCTTGATATTTTATTCAAACAGCAAGCAAAACAAAATAAAATAAAATGACACTCCAAGCAAAACACATATGTGGTGAATAAAAATATAGCTCCAAGTAAAGTTACCGATGAACGAAGACGAAAGAGGGGATGCCTTCCGGGGCATCCCCAAGCTTAGGCTATTTGGTGTCCTTGGATTTTACCTTGCGGTGCCTTGGGAATGCCCAAGATTAGGCTCTTGCCACTCCTTATTCCTTAGTCCATCGAATCTTCACCCAAAACTTGAAAACTTCACAACACAAAACTTAACAGAAAACTCGTAAGCTCCGTTAGTTTAAGAAAATAAATCACCACTTAAGTACTGTTGTGAACTCATTCTAAATTCATATTGGTGTAATATCTACTGTATTCCAACTTCTCCATGGTTCATACCCTCCGATACTACTCATAGATTCATCAAAATAAGCAAACAACACATAGAGAACAGAATCTGTCAAAAACAGAACAGTCTGTAGTAATCTGTAGGTTTAGAATACTTCTGTAACTCCAAAAATCATGATAAATTAGGAAGTCCTAGGAAATTTGTTTATTAATCTACTTCAAGTGGAATTGGTATTTTATCGCACTCTGGTAAAAAATGAAAATTATTCTCGTGAGCACATACTTTCTGTTTTTTTACAGCAAGATCAAATAATAATCACCCAAGAAGATCCTAAAGGCTTACTTGGCACAAACACTAATTAAAACATAAAAACACAATCATAACAGAGGATAGATGATTAATTTATTACTAAACAGGAACAAAAAGCAAGGAGCAAAAATAAAATCGGGTTGCCTCCCAACAAGCGCAATCGTTTAACGGCCCTAGCTAGGCATGATAATTTCAATGATGCTCACATAAAAGATAAGAATTGAAATATAAAGAGAGCATAATAAAGAATATGACTAGCACATTTAAGTCTAACCCACTTCCTATGCATAGGGTTTTGTGATCAAACAATTTGTGGGAACAAGAATCAACTTGTATAGGAAGGTAAAACAAGCAAATCTTCAAGATTTTCAACACATAGAGAGGAAACTTGATATTATTGCAATTCCTACAAGCATATGTTCCTCCCTCATAATAATTTTCAGTAGTATCATGAATGAATTCAACAATATAGCCATCACATAAAGCATTCTTTTCATGATCTACAAGCATAGAAAATTTACTACTCTCCACATAAGCAAAATTCTTCTCATTCAGAATAGTAGTGGGAGCAAACTCAACAAAATAACTATCATGTGAGGCATAACCCAATTGAAAAATAAAATCAAGATGACAAGTTTCATGGTTATCCCTGTTCTTTATAGCATACATGTCATCACAATAATCATCATAGATAGCAACTTTGTTCTCATAATCAATTGGAACCTCTTCCAAAATAGTGGATTCATCACTAAATAAAGTCATGACATCTCCAAATCCAGTTTCATCAATATAATCATCATAAATAGGAGGCATGCTTTCATCATAATAGATTTTCTCATCTAAACTTGGGGGAGAAAAAATATCATCTTCATCAAACTAGCTTCCCAAACTTGTGGCTTTGCATATCATTAGCATCATGGATATTCAAGGAATTCGTACTAACAACATTGCAATCATGCTCATCATTCAAAGATTTGGTGCCTAACATTTTAATGCATTCTTCTTCTAGCATTTTGGCACAATTATAGGAATCCTTATTTTCATGAAAGATATTAAAAAGATGAAGCATATGAGGTACCCTCAATTCCATTTTTTGTAATTTTCTTTTATAGACTAAACTAGTGATAAAACAAGAAACTAAAAGATTCGATTGCAAGATCTAGAGATATACCTTCAAGCGCTAACCTCCCCGACAACAGCACCAGAAAAGAGCTTGATGTCTACTACACAACATTCTTCTTGTAGACGTTGTTGGGCCTCCAAGTGCAGAGGTTTGTAGGAGAGTAGGAAATTTCCCTCAAGTGGATGACCTAAGGTTTATCAATCCGTGGGAGGCATAGGATGAAGATGGTCTCTCTCAAATAACCCTGCAACCAAATAACAAAGAGTCTCTTGTGCCCCCAACACACCCAATACAATGGTAAATTGTATAGGTGCACTAGTTCGGCGAAGAGATGGTGATACAAGTGCAATATGGATGGTAGATAATGGTTTTTGTAATCTGAAAATATAAAAACAGCAAGGTAACTATTGATAAAAGTGAGCACAAATGGTATTGCAATGCGTTGAAACAAGGCCTAGGGTTCATACTTTCACTGGTGCAAGTTCTCTCAACAATAATAACATAATTGGATCATATAACTATCCCTCAACATGCAACAAAGAGTCACTCCAAAGTCACTAATAGTGGAGAACAAACGAAGAGATTATTGTAGGGTACGAAACCACCTCAAAGTTATTCTTTCTGATCGATCTATTCAAGAGTCCGTAGTAAAATAACATGAAGCTATTCTTTCCGTTCAATCTATCATAGAGTTCGTACTAGAATAACACCTTAAGATACAAATTAACCAAAACCCTAATGTCACCTAGATACTCCAATGTCACCTCAAGTATCTATGGGTATGATTATACGATATGCGTCACACAATTTCAGATTCATCTATTCAAACCAACACAAAGTACTTCAAAGAGTGCCCCAAAGTTTCTACCAGAGAGTCAAGACGAAAACGTGTGCCAACCCCTATGCATAAGTTCATGAGGTCACGGAACTCGCAAGTTGATCACCAAAACATACATCAAGTGGATCATGTGATATCCCATTGTCACCACATATAAGCACATGCAAGACATACATCAAGTGTTCTCAAATCCTTAAAGACTCAATCCAATAAGATAACTTCAAAGGGAAAACTCAATTCATCACAAGAGAGTAGAGGGGGAGAAACATCATAAGATCCATGTGACGCCCTCGATTTGATCGTACACTAATCATACACGCAAATGTGTACGTTCAAGATCAAGGACTCATGGGAAGATATCACAACACAACTCTAGACACAAATTAAAATAATACAAGCTTTATATTACAAGCCAGGGCCTCGAGGGCTCGAATACATAAGCTAGAAAACAAAAGAGTCAGCAAAAGCAATAATATATGAGTACATACATAAGTTAGACAAGTTGCCATATATAAAATGGCTAGCACAAACTGGGGTACAAATTGAAAGAGGCGTAGGCCTCCTGCCTGGGACCTCCTAACTACTCCTCGAAGCCGAACTCCATGTAGAATCATCCTCGGGATCCTCTGACTCCTGGAATCCATCATATGATCGCAATAACCGGGAAAAGGGGAAAAAGAAGTAGCAAAGCAACCGTGAGTACTCATCCAAAGTACTCGCAAGCAAGGATCTACACTACGTATGCAATGGTATCAATGAAATGGGTTGTATCTGTGGACTGGACTGCAGAATGCCAGAATAAGAGGGGGATAGCTAGTCCTATTGAAGACTACGCTTCTGGCAACCTCCATCTTGAAGTAGTAGAAGAGAGTAGATGGTAAGTTAACCAAGTATCATCGTATAGCATAATCCTACCCGGCGATCCCCCTCCTCGTCGCCCTGTGAGAGAGCGATCACCGGTTGTATCTGGCACTTGGAAGGGTGTGTTTTATTAAGTATTTGGTTCTAGTTGTCATAAGGTCAAGGTACAACTCCGGGTCGTCCTTTTACCGAGGGACATGTCTATTCGAATAGATCAACTTCCCTGCAGGGGTGCACCACATTTCCCAACACGCTCGATCCCCTTTGTCCGGACACACTTTCCTAGGTCATGGCCGGCCTCGGAAGATCAACACGTCGCAGCCCCACCTAGGCACAACAGAGAGGTCAGCACGCCGGTCTAAATCCTAAGTGTGCAGAGGTCTGGGCCCATCGCCCATTGCACACCTGCATGTTGCGTACACGGACGGTGAGTAGACCTAGCAACCTCCATTACAAAGGAAGTTGCGTTACGCGGTCCAACCCGGCGCGCTCCGCTCAGTCGCTGACGTCACGAAGGCTTCGGCTGATACCACGACGTCGAGGGCCCATAACTGTTCCCGCGTAGTTGGTTAGTGCATATAGGCCAGTGGCCAGACTCAGATCAAATACTAAGATCTCGTTAAGCGTGTTATTTTGAAGTAACCACGAACGCCGACCAGGGCCAGGCCCACCTCTCTCCTAGGTGGTCTCAACCTACCCTGTCGCTCCGCCATAAAGTAACAGTTGGGAGCCGTCGGGAACTCAGGCCCACCACTACCTGGATGGAGCCACCTGTCCTTTCAGCCCCCCACATCGGAATCACTTGCGGGTACTCTACGAGCCAACCCGACTTTAGTCACCACATGTATCATGTGTAATATGTCTAGTATATACCCATGATCACCTCCCAAGTGATCACGGCCCGATAGTATACCATGGCAGACGGACAAGAATGTAGGGCCACCGATGGAATACTAGCATCCTATACTAAGCATTTAGGATTACAGGTAAAGGTAACAACAGTAGTAGCAAGGACAGGCTATGCATCAGAATAGGATTAACGGAAAGCAGTAACATCCTACACTACTCTAATGCAAGCAGTAGAGAGAAGAATAGGCGATATCGGGTTGATCAAGGGGGGGGGGCTTGCCTGGTTGCTTTGGGAAGAAGGGTTCGTCGGGGATGTAGTCGTACTCAGTGGCATCAGCGCCGGTCTCGGGGTCTACCGGAGAAGAAGAGGGGGAAGAAACAATAAATACGGAGCAAACAAAGCATCTCAAAACATAACGAGGCAATGCACGGTGCTAGATATGCCCTAACGCGGTGCTAGGCGATGCCGGCGAAGGGGGGAAACATCCGGGAAAGTATTCCCGGTGTTTGACGTTTTCAGACAAATGAACCGGAGGGGGAAAAGTTGTGTTTTCGCTATGCTAGGTATGTGTGGCGGACGAACGAGCTACGTATCCGGATTCGTCTCGTCGTCCTGAGCAACTTTCATATATAAAACTTTTTCATCCGAGTTATGGATTATTTTCTATGATTTTTCAAAGATTTAACAATACCCGGAAAAAATCCCTGAAATTTTGCTTAGTCTGAGAATTCGTAAATCTTAAACATCTTTTAGCTATTTTCAAAAGGCTACAACTATGGATATGTATCTCCTATGATTTTGTGCCCTATATCAATTTTGAGCATTTTTCTGTGATCTACATGTTAGCATCACTTTCATCCATATTAGAGTTCATTTGCTTGACCATCAACGGCTCTAAAGTAGCTATGCAAATAAAGCTATTTTTCAGTTTTTCAGTTAACAGAACACACCACTTTGCGATTTTCATAGGATTTAATCCATACATTGAAATGGTTTGGTCCAGTGGGATAAAACGGAGTTTGTCATGTATACTTTCTAATCATATTTTTGTTAGCCTTGTTAACAGTTGTTTAACTGCAGTTTAGGGGCTGCCTGGGGGTTTACTCAATGTAAAAACTAGAAAGCTAGCTAGTAGCTACAGTAGCTACAAGTAGTATTACAGCAAAGCAGCAGCGGCACTAGCAGCAGGCAGCACAAGCGGCAACGGCGACGGGTGCAGATGGCTGCAGAGGACGCGCGCGAGCACGCGACGCACGCACAAGGCGAGGCCACAGCCGGACGGCGACGGCGAGCGCAGGGCGGAGGGGCTGCGCGAGCGGCAGCGGGAGTTGGGCGCGGCCCGACGCGCGTGGGTGGCGCAGCACTCACAGGCAGGCGGGAGGCAAGCCGGGCACGGCGGCTATGGTGAGCAGAGGCGGGGTGCGGCAGCCGCGCAGCGCCGGCAGGCGAGCAGGGGGAGGGGACGCACGCGTGTGCACTGAGCGCGGCCGGCGCGGCCGAGCGAAGGCAGGCGCGGCTCACGGCGGGCGCGGACGGCTGGGTGAGCGCGAGCTCGTGTGGGATCGGACCGCGGCGGCTACGGCGATGGAATCGAACGGGGGTAAGGGGGAATTGAAGGCGCATCTCACTATGGTTCTTTAGGCGAGATCGTGCTGGTGGGGGATGAACCGGAGAGGCGCGAATCGACGACGGGGTCGACGACTGTGGCGGAGAAGATGACGGCGGTGACGAGCATACGAGGCCGCCCTTCTCGATTCGACGTACGTAGGCGAAGCAAAAGACGACGGTGAAGCTCCTGATCATCACCGGGAAGCTCGGAGAGGCTCCGGCACACGAGGTTGACGACGACGCGGCCATGGTTTCGCTCGGGCAATCTCGGGATTGTGTGTGAGATGCGAGGGAGGGGAAAACTGAGGGACTAGGGTTTCGGCGAGAGAGAGAGCGTCGAGGGCTTGCTCTTATCCAACCCCTCGACCGCAGGATGGCCGACAGCAACGGCTTCGACGGCCATGGCGGGTGGATGCGTGCCACGCACAACCTCTGCCTTCTCCTCTGTACTGAGATTGAAGGAGGCCTGTGGTGGGCTGGGCCTAATACTGTAGCAATAGGCCTTTAGTGCATAGTAGACCTTTAGCGTATTCCCTTTTCTGTTTTATATTCTCCCCGCTTTGTACTCTATATTAATACTAGAAAGAGTTTTGATAAATATGAGACTTGTCTCATAAATACTCTGCAATATTATGGGGCTGTCCACAAAGTTTGGGGTCAACTGGAAAATGTCTAGCCTTTTGTTAATTTTGAAAAGGCCGTATTTAGTGTTGTTAACCTTGTTTTAAATAGGTTAGGAGCATATAATTACTTCTAAAGATTTTTCTTCTTATATGAAAATTACTTAGTGATTAATTGTAATACAATGAACATTTTTAATTCACTGTTTTATGAAATTATAATTTGACTTGTTTTTTTTTAATTTGAATTTGATCTCAATTTGAAACAAGTGAGGTTTAGAAAAAGTTTAATTATGATGACATGGCATGATTAGCAAGGGTTTACTGTAGCTTAAATATCGGGGTGTCATAATCCAAATATAATAGCAAAGCTCGCGATACATCAAGATCATGCCGACTCAAGAACAAGAGAGATAGAGAGAGAGAGAGAGAGATATCAAACACATAGCTATTGGTACATACCCTCAGCCCCGAGGGAGAACTACTCCCTCCTCGTCATGGAGAGCACCAGGATGATGAAGATGGCTATCGAAGAGGGATTCCCCCCTCCGGCAGGGTGCCGGAACGGGTCTAGATTGGTTTTCGGTGGCTACGGAGTCTTCTAGGCGGAACTCCCGATCTATTCTGCCCCTCGTTGTTTTTAGGGTATATGGATATATATAGGCGAAAGAAGTCGGTCAGGGGAGCCACGAGGGGGCCACAAGGGTGGGGGCGCGCCCAGGAGGGCAAGCGCGCCTCCCTGCCTCGTGGCCACCTAGAAGCTTCCTTGACTTCAACTCCAAGTATCCTGGATCATGTTCGTTCACAAAATCACGCTCCCGAAGGTTTCATTCCGTTTGGACTCCATTTGATATTCCTTTTCTGCGAAACACTGAAACAAGGGAAAAAATATAAACTGGCACTAGGCTCTGCGTTAATAGGTTAGTCCCAAAAATAATATAAAAGTGTTTAATAAAGCCCATAAACATCCAAAAGAGATAATATAATAGCATGGAACAATCAAAAATTATATATAAGTTGGAGACGTATGATAGGTCAAACAGAGTAAGATCCGCACCAGAGTGGTGCGGTAATCCTGTTCTGGAAGTCATGTTACTTGACCATGACGAACCTACGAACTATGCGGAAGCGATGATGAGCCCAGATTCCGCAAAATGGCTTGAAGCCATGAAATCTAAGATGGGATCCATGTATGAGAACAAAGTATGGACTTTGGTTGACTTGCCCGATGATCGGCAGGCCATAGAGAATAAATGGATCTTCAATAAGAAGACCGACACTAATGGTAATGTTATTGTCTACAAAGCTCGACTTGTTGCGAAAGGTTTTTGACAAGTTCAAGGAGTTGACTACAATG
This sequence comes from Triticum urartu, assembly GCF_003073215.2. NCBI lineage: Eukaryota > Viridiplantae > Streptophyta > Magnoliopsida > Poales > Poaceae > Triticum > Triticum urartu. Next base: position 457,179,422 of record NC_053023.1, on the reverse strand, counting down.
AGACCTTCTCACCCGTAGCGATGCTTAAATCCGTCTGAATCATGTTAGAAATTGCCGCATTTTATGATTATGAAATTTGGCAAATGGATGTCAAAACTGCATTCCTTAATGGATATCTTAAAGAAGAGTTGTATATGATGCAACCAGAGGTTTTGTCGATCCAAAAGGTGCTAACAAAGTGTGCAAACTCCAGCGATCCATTTATGGACTGGTGCAAGCCTCTCAGAGTTGGAATATACGCTTTGATAGTGTGATCAAAGCATATGGTTTTATACAGACTTTTGGAGAAGTCTGTATTTACAAGAAAGTGAGTGGGAGTTTCGTAGCATTTCTGATATTATATGTAGATGACATATTATTAATAGGAAATGATGCTGAATTTCTGAATATCATAAAAGGATACTTGCATAAGAATTTTTCAATGAAAGACCTCGGTGAAGCTGCTTATATATTGGGCATCAAGATCTATAGAGATAGATCAAGACGCTTAATTGGACTTTCACAAAGCACATACCTTGATAAAGTTTTGAAGAAGTTCAAACTGGATCAGGCAAAGAAAGGGTTCTTGCCTGTATTACAAGGTGTGAAGTTGTGTCGCCCCAAGACCGACGCTCTAGAAGCCTTCCATGTTTTCCGTTGTTCGTCATGTGATTTGTTTTGCTTGTTGCATTCATCATTGCATATTTTGCATGGCATCATGTCATCATGCCATCTTTTTCTTAAAGATAACTAAAACTCAACTAAATAAATTGCATGGATCTTCGATCCATTTAAATCAAGGGAATTCACATGGTGAAATTCTCTTTAAAACATACCAAAGTCTCCTACTACTATTAGGGAGCTATAATATAATATTCCATCGTTTTGGAATTAACCATAACAAACTTGCATCTTAATCCCCTCTTGCTTTTTTAATATTTTAGAACCTTCTTCTTATCCAATTACTCATCCTCTAGTTGTGGAGCTTTGATATATCCAATTACTTATCCAATTACTCATCCTTGACAGCTCGCTTTGAATAAAACTCCTCCAGCAAGGCCCAACCTTGGTTTTACATTTGCCTAACAACCTATACCTTTCCCTTGGGAGTAATTAACCCGAGGGTCATCTTTACTTTAACCCCCCCGGGCCAGTGCTTCTCTAAGTGTTGGTCCGAACCGAGCCGCCTGCGGAGCCACCTCGGGGAAACTCGAGGGCTAGTTTTGCTCGTAGCCCGTCTCATTCGGTGTTGCCCTGGGAACAAGATACGTGCGACCCCTATCGGGATTGTCGGCACATCGGGTGGCTTTGCTAGTCTTGTTTTACCATTGTCAAAATGTCTTGTAACCGGGATTCCGAGACTGATCGGGTCTTCCCGGGAGAAGGAATATCCTTTTCTGCTTCTCTCAGGTGCCATCCTAGATCTCGGGACGAGATCCTCTCGTAGTGGTGGAGTGTTGTGACGCCCCAAGACCGATGCTCCAGAAGCCTCCGTCGTGCTGCCGCCTCGCCATGGACCGGCGCCCGCCGACCCCCTCGCTCTCGCATCCGCGCGCCTCCAGTGCTAGACCCCCGCGCTCCGCCCTCGCCGGAGAAGCGACCAGGCCGGAGCCCCGTCGGCCTCGTCTTCGACGTCCTGTTCCTTCCATCAGCAACAGCCCAGCCCTGTCAGCTCCCGTCGTTCCAGCCCCGCCGCAAGCCCCCTACAAACCATCGCCGACCGCTGCCATGCCCGTTCGGCGACACCACCTCGTCCCCGCGTCGTAGGGCGTCGCCTCCGGCCGGATCCAGCCACCCTCGGCCTCTCCTCGAGCACCCGAGGCCCTGCGAGCCTCCCGCTCGCCCGCATCTACCTCTGCCCGGGCCGCCGCCAGTTTCCTCCATCGGGCGCCTTGCTCCGCCTCTTGCACATCCGCTGCCGTCGGCAGCGTCTGCACTTCCACCTCCCTGCCTGAGCTACAAGCTCCATCCATGGTGCCTCCGCTCCGTTCGCTGTTGCCATTGGTCCATTGGGTTCCTGGTGCCCCCCGCGTCCTGCTGGACCAGTGCTTGCCCCGCTGCTGCTTTGACCTCCCCTGGTTCAGCTCATTTCCAATGAACAGTAGCCCGATGGCTTCTCTGTTCCAAGTGTCTTCTGCACGCCAAGGCCCGGTGCACCCCTCGTTTCGCCAAGTACCACGACACCCACGTTCGCCTACAGAATGCGTACCACTACGCCGAAGACCTTGGATGCACCAAGTTCCACTACAGGATTACCAGTACCGTCGCACAAATCGAGAACGACAAGTCCGAAGACTCCAAGTACCATGACTACCCTCGAGGACATTGGTTCCATCAAGTTTGACTATGAAACGTGTACCACTACTTCCGCTACCATCGCGAGAACGACTACTTCCACTATGACCCGTGAACGACTACTTCCCTCGACATTTTGAACCGCCTCGAAACGCACGCTTCGAAGGTATACCGCTGAGACGACCACCCGTGAACGAATGCATGTTGTATGAGATGCTCGTGTTTGCAGCGTGTCCGAATTATCACTCGTTTCCATGCCACTAACTCGTGGGAACCCGGTAGTCGGGAGCACCCCACCATCTCTTGCATGTTCCGCACACTTGTTCTTTTCCACCGGCATCTCAATCGAGTTATCGGAACCGAAAGGTTGCCGTGGCACCGTTTTCGTTATCGTCGCCGTGGCACCCTTTCTTTCCACCGCGGTGACAAATGCTTCATAATATGCTCATGTCAACTTTTAACAAAAAATGCATAAAACTTGCACATGTCATCCGCATCATGATAATAACATTTAAAAATTTAAAAATTGTTGTTGCATTAAATTGCTAATGCACATGAGGATTTACCGGAATTGTTGTTTGATGTTTCTGGCCTCATTTAAAATGCCTAACTGTGTATTTTACTCATGTTTCACCTCTTGCCATGTTTAACAACATTTCATATTGTTGGGTACATAAACGGGAGAGAACTAAATAAATGAATGTGGTGCTTCGTCGATATGCAAATCGTTGCATATTGAGCTCCACTTAATTTGTAGTATTGCTTTGTTTCATTTTGCCCTGCCATGCATATTTAAACCGGACATGCATCATACTTGGTTGTGCATCATGCCTTGTTTATGTGATGGTTGTTTACCATGTTGTTTGCTTCTTTCTGGTGTTGCTTCTTCTTGTTAGTTCCGGTAACATCGCATTTGTGAGGATCCGTTCAACTACGTTGGGTCGTATACTTCTTGGACTCGTTCTTCTTCCTTGCAGGACCTCAGGCAAGATGACCATACCCTCGAAATCACTTCTATATTTGCTTGCTAGTTGTTCGCTCTATCGCTATGTCGCACTACCTACCACTTGTTATATCATGCCTCCCATATTGCCATGTCAAGCCTCTAACCCACCTTCCTAGAAAACCATTGTTTGGCTAAGTTACCGCTTTTGCTCAACCCCTCTTCTAGCGTTGTTAGTTGCAGGTGAAGCTGAAATTTGTTCCATGTTGGAACATGGATATGTTGGGATATCACAATATCTCTTATTTAATTAATGCATCTATATACTTGGTAAAGGGTAGAAGGCTCGGCCTTATGCCTGGTGTTTTGTTCCACTCTTGCCGCCTTAGTTTCCGTCATACCGGTGTTATGTTCCTTGATTTTGTGTTCCTTACGCGGTTGGGTGTTATGGGAACCCCTTGACCGTTCGCTTTGAATAAAACTAAAACTCCTCCAGCAAGGCCCAACCATGGTTTTACATGTGCCTAACAACCTATACCTTTCCCTTGGGAGTAATTAACCCCCCCGAGCCAGTGCTTCTCTAAGTGTTGGTCCGAACCGAGACCGAGCCGCCTGTGGGGCCACCTCGGGGAAACTCGAGGGCTGGTTTTACTCATAGCCTTTCTCATCCGGTGTTGCCCTGAGAACAAGATACGTGCGACTCCTATCGGGATTGTCGGCACATCGGGTGGCTTTGCTAGTCTTGTTTTACCATTGTCGAAATGTCTTGTAACCGGGATTCCGAGACTGATCGGGTCTTCCCGGGAGAAGAAATATCCTTCGTTGACCGTGAGAGCTTGTGATGGGCTAAGTTGGACACCCCTGCAGGGTTTAAACTTTTGAAAGCCGTGCCCGCGGTTATGTGGTAGATGGGAATTTGTTAATGTTCGGTTGTAGAGAACTTGACACTTTACTTAATTAAAATGCATCAACCGTGTGTGTAGCTGTGATGGTCTCTTTTCGGCGGAGTCCGGGAAGTGAACACGGTCTTGTGTTATGCTTGAACGTAAGTAGCTTCAGGATCACTTCTTGATCACTTCTAGCTTCTCGATCGTTGTGTTGCTTCTCTTCTCGCTCTTATTTGCGTATGTTAGCCACCATATATGCTTAGTGCTTGCTGCAGCTCCACCTCACTACCTTCTCCTACCCATAAGCTTAAATAGTCTTGATCTCGCGGGTGTGAGATTGCTGAGTCCTCGTGACTCACAGGTACTTCCAAACAGTTGTAGGTGCCGAGGATACCAGTGCAGGTGATGCAACAGAGCTCAAGTGGGAGCTCACTGAAGATCTTGATCGTTGTTATGTGTCTTTTCTGGTTGATAAGTGGTGGAGCCCAGTTGAGGCGATCGAGGATGTAACACCCCGGATGTAATTTACCTTATTTGTACTCCAACTCTTGCCATTTCCGGCACTAAGTTATTTTATTTCCTCGTTGTTGGTTTTTTGTCTCCGTGTGTTTTCGTCTTTGTCATGCATCTCATATCATGTCATCATGTGCATTGCATTTGCATACGTGTTCGTCTCATGCATCCGAACATTTTCCCCGTTGTCCGTTTTGCATTCCGGCGCTCCTATGTCCTCCGGTGTCCCTTTCTACCTCTTTTCATTTGCGGGTGTTAAACATTTTCGGATTGGACCGAGACTTGTCATGCGGCCTTGGTTTACTACCGCTAGACCGCCTGTGAAGTTTCGTACCATTTGGACTTGGTTTGATACTCCAACGGTTAACCGAGGGACCAAAAAGGCCTCGTGTGTGTTGCAGCCCAACACCCCTCCAAAGTGGCCCAAAACCCACCTAAACCCCTTCTATCATCTAGAGTGTTCGACCATGATCACGTGGCCGAAAACCGCACCTCATTTGGAGCCTCCTAGCTCCCTCTATATAAGGCCTTCTCCCCCAAAATTCCTGATCAATACACCCTCTAACCCTAGCCCCGCTCCTTCCGCCGCGCCGGACGTGTCCGTTCCGACCGGACAACGTCTGCCGCCGCCTCCGCGCCAATCACATTGTGACACTTGTCCCGCCGGACCATCTCCGCCGCCGGCCCAGGAGGCCCAAACCGGGCCCCCGAGGCCCGTTCGCCGCGCCCGCGCCGTCTGGGAGCGCGCGCCGCCCGCGTCTCCACTCCGCCGCCGTCTGCTTCCTTCGTCCCGACGCCGCTCCGCCGCCCGCCGGTGTTGCAGTACGGCCGCTGGAGCCCGCCATCGCCAAGCTCCGCCGCGACGCGCCCTCACCGCGCCACGCCCTTCTCTGCCCGGCGCCGCTGCCGCCAACGCCGCCGTCCACCAAGTCTAGCCGGCCACCTCCTCTTCGGACGAGCTCCGGCCACCTCAGTCTCCGGCGAACAGGATTTCCGGCGACCTCGAAGTCCGTGCTCCGGTGAGATCTGGATCTGGATCTGGATCCAAACTCGGTTGACTTTCCCTCCAAACCCTAATAATTTTTGCACATATTCATTGCATCAAAACTTCCTCATCGTGGCTCCGATTTGCGCGTGTAGCATATCAAAATGTTCGTCTCGACGAGTACATCATTGAATCTCATTGCATCATTTTCATTTGAGCTCATCTTGATGCCTGAAATGATGTTGGAAGAGGGCTATGTGATGATAGTTTCAGATCTGTTTCAGCAAATGCACTTTTGTCATTTTTACCATGTTTAATGTGTGCATGCTATGATCCCGAGCTCTACATGTGTTTTGAAATATGCCATGTCATCTTACAGGGGTGTATGCCATGTATTTTTTTGATCTTTGTGGTGACTAGCACAAGCATGCAAAGTAGCTTACTCAATGATGCTGATTTCAGGGACTTAGAATTTCACTAAGTCCTTGCCCTGTCATTATTTTTATGCCATATGTTCATGTTGTTTCCTAGTGATCCGTGCCTCTTTTGAGCATGATCAGTAAGGATGTTTTGTAGATAATGTTGCGCTCTATCCACCCATGTCTTTGTTTGTAATTATGGAGCACACTAGCTTGAGTCAATCGAGCTCTACTTTTGCTGTAAAATGTTCCTGGCAGATTGTTAACATGTTTAGCAATTTTGCCGAGCTTGTTGTTGTTGATCCATGCATGCTATGATGTTGTTCTTGCCATGTCTAGCTTCTATGCCATGTCTATTTTCTGGGTGTATGCTTAGTTTTTCATGCAATGCCTCGTAGTGAGTGCATCGAGCTCGTAAACATACCTACTCGTTATTTGTTTTGCATGCTCCAGTTTTTCACTAAGTCTGAATCTATTTTCGTTAATTGCTATGTTCACATGCTTGCAATTGTATTTTCATATCCCTTTTGGCTCATGGTCACTAAGGGACTTTTGTTGTATGCTTTGAGTAGCTTCATGCCATGCCTTGCTTTGCCATGATATGTTCCTGTAGTATGTAGTTTTCGTGCTCTAAACATTGCTTCCTGATGATAAATTCCTGACTTGCTGTTAATTTCACTAAGTCTGAAACCTGTTATGTTTTGCACTTTTGTCATGCTTGTTTGGACCTGTTATTGAGTGAATTAGCCGTAGCTCAGTGTTCATATTTTGTCAAGCATCATGAGTGGATCCCTGCCATGTATTTTGTTGTCATTGTGGAGTGTTGTAGCATGTTGTTCTTGATGCATTTAGATGGTCTCGTGCTGATTATCGCAGACCGGTGCCATATTTGTTTTGCTTGCCTTTTCCAAACCGCGCATCCGATTCCGGTGATCTTTATATCGATTTCGACCGAAATCAACTCACCTTTATAGTGGCACTCTTGGTTTTCCAAGTTGAGGCCAGGTTCAATCATTCCTTTGCAAATCATGCATATGCATCGCATATCGCATCCCGCATATCATACCATGTTTGCATCATGTTGCTTGAGCTTTGCACGTGGTTGATTGTGTTCCTTTTGTTTGTTGTTCTTGCTTGGGTAGAGCCGGGAGACGAGTACGTGAACGAGGAGCCCGTTGAGTATGCTCACAAGGATCAAGGCAACTCTGAGAACTTTGCAGGCAAGATGACCATACACTCGAAATCACTTCTATCTTTGCTTGCCAGATGCTCGCTCTTTTGCTATGCCTATGCTACGATACCTACCACTTGCTTATCATGCCTCCCACATTGCCATGTCAAACCGCTAACTCACCTTGTCCTAGCAAACCGTTGTTTGGCTATGTTACCGCTTTGCTCAGCCCCTCTTGTAGTGTTGCTAGTTGCAGGTGAAGATTGGAGATCATTCCTTGTTGGAACATGTTTATTGTTGGGTTATCACCATATTATCTTGTTTATCTTAATGCACCTATATACTTGGTAAAGGGTGGAAGGCTCGGCCTTATGCCTGGTGTTTTGTTCCACTCTTGCCGCCCTAGTTTTCGTCATATCGGTGTTATGTTCCCGGATTTAGCGTTCCTTACACGGTTGGGTTATAATGGGAACCCCTTGACACTTCGCCTTGAATAAAAATCCTCCAGCATGGCCCAACATTGGTTTTACCATTCGCCACCTAGCCTCTTTTTCCCTTGGGTTCCGCGGACTCAAGGGTCATATTTATTTAAACCCCCGGGCCAGTGCTCCTCTGAGTGTTGGTCCAACCTGTCAGCTGCCGGTGGCCACTAGGGGCAACTCTGGGCTGGCCTACTGGAACCTTGGACAATCCGGTGTGCCCTAAGAACGAGATATGTGCAGCTCCTATCGGGATTTGTCAGCACATTCGGGTGGCTTTGCTAGTTTAGTTTTACCATTGTCGAGATGTTTTGTAACCGGGATGCCGAGTCTGATCGGATTGTCTTGGGAGAAGGAATATCCTTCGTTGACCGTGAGAGCTTGTGATGGGCTAATTTGGGACTCCCCTGCAGGGATTTGATCTTTCGAAAGCCGTGCCCGCGGTTATGGGCAGATGGGAATTTGTTAATGTCCGGTTGTAGATAACCTGAAACTTAATTTAACTAAAATGCATCAACCGCGTGTGTAACCGTGATGGTCTCTTCTCGGCGGAGTCCGGGAAGTGAACACGGTGTTGGAGTAATGCTTGACGCAGGTTGTTCTAGGATCACTTCTTGATCATAGTGGTTCGGCCGTGCTTTTGCCTTCTCTTCTCGCTCTCATTTGCGTATGTTTAGCCACCATATATGCTAGTCGCTTTATGCAGCTCCACATCATCCCTTTACCTTACCTATAAGCTTAAATAGTCTTGATCGCGAGGGTGTGAGATTGCCGAGTCCCCGTGACTCACAGATTCCTTCCAAACCCAGATGCAGGGACCGATGATACCGCTCCAGGTGATTCAACTGAGCTCAAGTGGGAGTTCGATGAAGACTCTCCTCGTTACTATGTGTCTTTCCCAGATGATCAGTAGTGGTGCCCAGTTGCGGCGATCGGGGACTATGTTGCATTTGGGGTTTATCTTCAATTTGGTTACGTAGTCGAACCTTGAGTGTATTTGGATGAATGTAATGTTATTTATGTATTTGTGTGACGTGGCGAGTGTAAGCCAACTATGTATCCTTTTCCCTTATTGTATTACATGGGTTTTTGTGAAGATTACCTCACTTGCGACATTGCTTTCAATGCGGTTATGCCTCTAAGTCATGCTTCGACACGTGGGAGATATAGCCGTATCGAGGGCGTTACAGAGGATCTAGCATTTGGGGTTGTATTCCTTTATTTTGGTTCCGTTATCGGACCTTTGATTGTGATGATGTATGTTTAACTTGTTATTTGTGTGAAGTGGCGATTGTAAGCCAACTATTTATCCATTTCTTATTCAGTAGATGGGATTGTGTGAAGATTACACCACTTGTGACTAAACCACCATGCGGTTATGCCTCTAAGTTGTGCCTCGACACGTGGGAGATATAGCCGCATCGTGGGTGTTACAGAAGTTGAGTCAGACTCAATGCCCGACCACTGCAGAAGATAGAGAGAAAATGAAAGGTGTTCCCTATGCTTCAGCCATAGGCTCTATCATGTATGCAATGCTGTGTACCAGACTGATATGTGCCTTGCTATAAGTTTAGCAGGGAGGTACCAAAGTAATCCAGGAGTGGATCACTGGACAGCGGTCAAGAACATCCTGAAATACCTGAAAAGGACTAAGTATATGTTTCTCGTATATGGAGGTGACAAAGAGCTCGTCATAAACGGTTATGTCGATGCAAGCTTTGACACTGATCCGGATGACTCTAAGTCACAGACCGGATACATGTTTTTATTAAATGGAGGAGCTGTCAGTTGGTGCAGTTCCAAGTAGAGCGTCGTGGCGGGATCTACGTGTGAAGCGGAATACATAGCTGTTTCGGAAGCAGCAAAGGAAGGAGTCTGGATTAAGGAGTTCGTATCCGATCTAGGTGTCATACCTAGTGCATTGGGTCCAACAAAAATCTTTTGAGACAATACTGGAGCAATTGCCTTGGCAAAGGAATCCAGATTTCACAAGAGAACCAGGCATATCAAGAGACGCTTCAATTCCATCCACGATCAAGTCAAGGAGGGAGACATAGAGATTTGCAAGATACATACGGATCTGAATGTTGCAGACCCGTTTACTAAGCCTCTCTCACGAGCAAAACATGATCAGCACCAAGACTCCATGGGTGTTAGAATCATTACTGTGTAATCTAGATTATTGACTCTAGTGCAAGTGGGAGACTAAAGGAAATATGCCCTAGAGGCAATAATAAAGTTGTTATTTATATTTCCTTATATCATGATAAATGTTTATTTATTTATTTTGGAAATGGAAGGCAGATCATATTCTACCTTATATATTCCAAAAGGCTAAAAGGAAAAGCCTAGAAGCCTTGGTCAAAGGTCACATACAAGATGCTGATATTATGCACCGTGGTGCAAGGCCATGAGCAGCCCTGTTAGAGGCCGGGAGATATGGAGGAAGAGGCAAAATCATAACAAAGCAAATCCTAAGCTAAGCTAAGCTATGCCAACAGTTTCTATGACCAGCATACAAGAGCATTTTTGTCTTCTGGGCTTCGTGCACGGTGACTCCAAAGAGATAAGAGCTCAGCTGCATACATCCTGGTGTAAGGTAGAGACTAGAGCTTACGATTGAAGATCCGGTCATTTCTGGCATGCCAAAGAGTGACCAGAGCAGCAGCAATCAGAACATGAAGCTTACGTGAAGCTGGCAAGCGCAAGTGAGCATGCTGTAAGAAAGCCAATAAATCCACAGAGCTAAGAGCAACTTCAAGAAGGTCAAATCTCTCCCACAAGGCAGAGGCAGAAAGCACATCTCAAAGCTATATGGCTAAAACACTCGATAGCTGCGCAGATGTCGTAGGAAGCATGTGAGGCGATAGAGGTCCACTGTTTTTTAGCCATATTGTCCCGAGTATTCAGCCGATCCTAGTAGGCCAGCCAGAGGAAGATTCTGTGCTTCAAAGGGATAATTGGATCCCAGACCCATCGTTGAAAACTACTGGTGGCACCTCTGAAAGTTAGCAAGTGATAGAAGAAAGCAGTAGAAATTTGCTTGGCATAAATAGACGAGACCCGTTGATCCTGGTCCGAGGGGGAGGGCTGGATACTGAGCAAGATACCACGAAGATCATTTAACTCCCGAGCAGCCATTTGGGAAAGATTGGGGTGTAACTGGTGTAACACCCACGATGCGGCTATATCTCCCACGTGTCGGAGCATGACTTAGATGCATAACCGCATTGTAGGCATGTCGCAAGAGGGGTAATCTTTACACATCCTATGTACTGAATAAGAAAGAGGTACAGAGTTGGCTTACAATCGCCACTTCACACAATACATAAATATAGCATTACATCATCCAGATACAATCAAGGTCCGACTATGGAACCAGAATAAAGACAACCCCAAATGCATAAGATCCCCAAACGCCCCAACTGGGCTCCACTACTGATCGTCTGGAAAGGAAACGTAGTAACGTCCTGATTCCTCGTCGATCTCCCACCTGAGTTCGGTCGCATCCCCTGGAATGGCATCATCGGCACCTGCATCTGGTTTTGGAAGTAATATGTGAGTCACGGGGACTCAGCAATCTCACACCCTCGCGATCAAGACTATTTAAGCTTATGGGTCAGAAAAGGTAATGAGGTGGAGCTTGTAAGTGCATCTAGTGCCACCCCTAGTTGGTTTTGGAGTATTGACGACAAACCTAGTTGAGGGACTAATGTGTTTGTGAGAATTGCAGGATAACACAGGTAGAAGTCCCTCATTGATTCGGTTTTCCTACCAGAGATGACCCCCAAAAATGTATGAAGACATTGAAGTCAAAGGTGGTATATGAAGATATTCACATTGAAGACTATGACAAGAGAAGACACCACATGAAGCTTATGGAGCTCGAAGACTTAGATCTTTCGTAGTTCTTTTTCTTTTGTGTTGAGTCATAGGAACCACCATACTGTTAAGTGGGGTCCAAGAGAACCAGTCAGAATGACTGAAGTGATGCCTAACCAAAACCTATGTCTTCGAGTGAAGACTATGAGAGCGAATCTTGTCCAGAGTCGGACAAGTTAGCTTTGCTTGTAGCCCAAGTAAAGTTGTCGTGTGAGTTTGAAATCTGACCGTTGGAACACGTGTCAGTTCCTTAGTGACCCAGGGTCATTTCGGACAAATCAGGTCGGGTTGCCAAGTGGCTATAAATAGCCCACCCCCTACAACCATAAACGGTTGGCTGCTCAGATTGAGAGTACGGCTTTTGTCATTTGAGAGCAACCCACCTCGAAGCCTTTGAGAGAGAATTCATTGCGAGGATAAAGCCCTAACCACCCAGAGCCAAAGAGAATTAGGCATCACTTAAGTCTTCTTGTCTGTGTGATCTAAAGACTTATTACACTTGAGGACTGTGCATCCTCCAGCCGGTTAGGCGTCGCGTTCTGAGCATCCAAGAGACATTGTGGATTGCCGGTGAATGAAGTCTGTGAAGGTTTGGGAGTCTACCTTGAAGACTTACCAGAGTGATTGGGGAGGTCTGTGTGACCTTAGCTCAAGGGGAATACGGTGAGGACTGGGTGTCCTGAGCTGCGTGTTCAGGACTGGGTGTCCGGGACTGTGTGTCCTAAGGTTTAAATACCTAGCCGCCCTAACCAGACGTACAATTGTCACAACAACTGGAACTGGTCCAACAAATCATTGTCTTCAACGAGTCACTGGTTTCATCTTCCCTTCCCTTTACTTACTGTTACTCCTTGTGAAGTCATTGTATGTTCGCACTATCTTTTGTCTTCACTGAGTGACTGCATGTTCTGTGTGGCTTCACAATATCTTCCTACCTGATCCTTACTACATTGCTGCTATTAGTCATTGTGCTTTCACTATTGAATACTTGACTATGGCTTGCCTGGTGTAGTCTACCTTCCGCTGCAGGGTAATAGGTTTATTTCAATCGTTTGTCTTCATAACTTCCATGTTTTGAAGACTTCCTTAAATATCGCCTATTCACCCCCCCTCTAGTCGATATAACGCACTTTCAATTGGTATCAGAGCAAGGTGCTCCCTTGTTCTGTGTGATTTGGTTTAACCACCTGGAGTTTTAGCTATGTCGACTGCAGGGATAATTAAAGTCTCCGCTGCGTGCCCCGTCTTTGATAGAACTGAATATCCCTACTGGAAGAATAAGATGCGCATGCATCTTGAAGCCATTGACGTCGACCTATGGTATGTCGTCGAGAACGGCGTTCCCAAGGCTGGAGAAGGTGTCACTGCTGCTGATGTCAAGAAATTCGTTCAACTGGACTCTACTGCCAAAAATATCATCTGTGGTCATCTGACCAAAGGACAGTATGGCCATGTGAGTGCTTTGAAAACATCTAAGCTGGTCTGGGACTGGCTCTCCAAGGTCAATGAAGGCGTCTCAACCTAGAGAAATCAGAGAATCAGTGTCCTTCGCAACCTCTTCAACCGCTTCAAGCGAAATGACAATGAGAATGTCCAGCTCACATTTGACCGACTCACTGACATCAGAAATGAGCTTCAAGCCCTCGGCGCTACTGAGATCACCAAACATGAAGTCGTCAAGACACTACTGAGATCACTTGATAGTTCGTTTGACACCCTAGCCATGATGATTCAAGAACGTCCTGATTTCAAGATACTCGATCCGTCTGACATACTTGAGAGGCTCAACACACATGAGTTTCAGCTTTCTGAGAAAAGAGATATCTACGGTCCAAACTATGGGCGAACTCGTGCCTTGAAGGCAAAAGCTGTTTCCTCATCTGAAGAAGAATCTAACAGCAGTTCTGATGATCCTGAAGACATTGGAAGGGAACTTGCTATGCTTGTCAAGAAGTTCCAAAAATTCACCAAGAAGAAAGGCTTCAAAAAGTCTTCCCGATCAAGCTCAAGGAATGATGAAGCTTCTGCTCATGACTACAAGAAGAAAACATGTCACAAGTGCAAGAAACTTGGCCACTTCATTTCTGAGTGTCCACAGTGGGACAATGAGAACAAAAAGAAGAAGAAGAGCAAGGAATATGACTCTGACAACAACAAGAAGAAGAAATACTCAAAGTCTTCTTCCAAGTCTTCCTCAAAATCTTCATCACACAAGAAGAGCTCATCTGGCAAGGCACGTGCGTTTGTTGGCAAGGAAATGGATTCAGACTAGGAGTCCGCTTCTGAGGAGGCGGAGGTGGAGTCTGAGGAGGAGTCTGATTCAGGCGTCGCAAGTCTGGCTACAGCATACGTTGCCAAGTCCATCTTCAACACTGAAGACAATGACCTCGTCACCAACACCGATGCAAATGACAAGGACTACTCCGCTTCTACCTACTGCTTCATGGCACGCGGTGCCAAGGTAAACACACGCACTACTCACTATCAAACATCTAGTGACGATGACTCTGATTGTGGTTCAAAACCCAGCTACAAAACACCTGCTAAAATTGCAACTGAACAACAGAAAGCTATGGAACATATTCAAAAACTGTTAGACAGAAGCGATGATCTGTTAGGTGCTAAAATGACTCGATCTGAATCCTTAATTGAAGACATAAAAAATCTTCACGTTAAGTATCAGGAACTTGAAAGTCGTCATGAAACTCTCTCAACAACTCACGAAAAGCTTTCCTATGATTATCTTCAAAGGAAGCAAGATCTTGAGAAATTGAGAGCGGCTCATGAAGATCTTCAAAAGGAAAGCGAGTCACTTCGCGCCAAACAGATCAGTTCCGCTCAGGAAGGATTTGAACCACCATGTCTTAAATGCATTGAGCGTGATAATGCTACTTCTGTTGCTGAATGTTCTACTGCTACTGCTGTTGCAATATCTTCAACTGTTGATGTGGTAACTAACCCCTCTGCTGAGGATACCACCGCTATTGCTGATGAGAATGCTAGGTTGAAGACATTGCTTGAAACAGGGATGTACAAAAGTCTTAAAGGGCATCAGACACTATGTGATGTCCTCAAAAAGCAGATTCTGAACCGAAACCCGAGGAAAGAAAGTGTTGGGTTCGTAAGGAAAATGAATGCTGATGGCTCTTACTGGAAACCTGAGCAGTACCCCAAAACCATGTGGGTTGCTGCAAAGGAACCTTCAGCAGATCCATCCAATCTATCTGGCTTCACTTGTGCTAACCCCATTATCATTGATGAATCCTTTGATGCAAACTATATACTGTTTAAGAATCAGAATGGTGAAGTGTTTGCCAGGTACATTGGTACTAACTGCAGGAATGGACCGCCTATGAAGAAGATCTGGGTTCCGAAAAGGTGTCTGGAGAATCTTCCTGTGAATGTCATCATGACACCTCACGTGAAGAAGACAAACCTCAGACCAAAGGCTTCATACGGTCCAAAGGCTTCATATGAACAGAGGACTCACCTAAGCCGCACTAACGCAAATGTTTTGCAGGGAAACCATACTCAGGCATATGAATATGAGAGCAGTTCATCAAACCGTCATGTTCATAAGACCAAGAACTATTCTACTTATTCTTATGAGTACTATTGTCCGCCTACAAGACTGTTTGCTAGGGCTCCAAAGCCAAAATTCTCAGATGCTGCACTTAGACTTATTGCTTCTAAGCCACCCTTGAAGATGTGGGTGGCTAAGAAAGCTTAACTCTCTTTTGCAGGGAAAGGTCTCCAGCAGAAAACCAAAATCATCTGACGCTATTGCCGGGGACCTTAAACATCTTGTAGGGCGCAAGATCAAATGCCCGAATGGTCTTACTATGTACTTCATTCCTGAATCGCTTGCTACTCTCCCTATTAGTCCTAATCTGGATCTAAGCTTTCATAACCCATTGGTTCGTCAAATGTTTTTGCTTCACAATGCTCTTGGTGAAGCCTATCCCCCTAACTGCTGTAGAGTACGACACAAGCGTCTTCAGAATGGATTATTGATAGCGGGTGTACAAATCACATGACTGGCAAAAGAAGTCTTCTCATTGACTCAACCTTACGTCCATCCGACAAGAGCCACATCACATTTGCTGACACTGGTAAAAGTAAGGTATTGGGTCTAGGTAGAGTTGCAATCTCAAGGGATCAACACATGGATAAAGTCATGCTTGTTGAATCCCTTGGCTTCAACTTAATGTCTGTCTCAATGCTTTGCGATTTGAACATGATCGTAATATTTAGAAAATATCGTTGCCTTGTACTAATGGAATCTGACAAGTCTCTAGTATTTAAAGGGTATCGAAAAGATGATTTGTATGTGGTAGATTTCTCAGCAGGACCACAGCTTGCCGTATGTCTTCTAGCAAAAGCTTCAGAATGCTGGCTCTGGCATCGGAGGCTAGGGCATGCTGGCATGAGGAACCTCCACACCCTTGCAAAGAAGAAGCATGTCATAGGCATCGAGGGCGTCAAGTTCAAGAAAGATCACTTATGCGGTGCCTGTGAAGCAGGGAAGATGACGAGGGCCAAACATCCCTCGAAGACAATCATGACCACTACTCGACCCTTCGAACTGCTTCACATGGATCTTTTTGGTCCCACTCATTACTCAACTCTTACTACTACTGCTTGTCTCTATGGCTTTGTCATTGTTGATGATTATTCTAGATATACTTGGGTGCACATAATCCTTTACAAGACTGAAGTGCAGGATATCTTCAGACGCTTCGCCAATTGAGCTATGAACAATTATGGCGCCAAGATAAAGCACATCAGAAGTGACAATGGCACTGAATTCAAGAACACTGGCCTTGATACATATCTTGATACCTTGGGCATCACACATGAATTCTCGGCTCCGTACACGCCACAGCAGAATGGCGTCGTCGAACGCAAGAACAGAACACTCATTAAGATGGCCAGAACGATGCTAGATGAATACAAGACTCCAAGAAAATTCTGGCCTGAAGCCATTGATACTGCATGCCATACAATCAATCATGTTTATCTTCACAAGCTTCTGAACAAGACATCTTATGATCTCCTTACTGGCAAGAAGCCAAATGTCAGTTACTTCAGAGTATTTGGAGCCAGGTGCTGGATCAAGGACCCACATCACACCTCAAAGTTTGCACCAAAAGCACATGAGGGTTTTATGCTTGGATATAGAAAGGATTCGCACTCCTACAGAGTCTTCAATCTCTTTCATTACAAAGTGGTTGAAACTGTGGATGTGCGGTTCGATGAGACCAATGGTTCACAAAGAGAGCAACTGCCAAATGTGCTAGATGAAGTTCCATCCAGTGAATCAATCAAGCTAATGGGAACTGGAGAAATTATACCTTCTGAAGCTCATCCTGAAGAAGAACTTATCATCTCAGCACCTGATCAACATGAAGACAATGCTCAGCCTGAAGACATTCCTTCTAACAACGACAATGACCAACAAGAGCAAAATCTTCGCCCTGTACATCCTCGCGTTGCCAATGAAGTGCAGATTGAAAGAATAATTGATAGCATAAATGCACCCGTTCCACTCACTCGTTCAAGGGCAACTCAGCTAGGAAATTTCTGTGGGCACTTCGCATTCGTCTCAATAACAGAACCCAAGAAAGTTGAAGAAGCCTTCATGGAACCTGAATGGATTCAAGCTATGCAAGAAGAGCTTCATCAGTTTGAGCTGAATAATGTATGGGAACTAAAAGTGCGTTATATCGACTAGAGGAGGGTGAATAGGCGATTTTTATGAAAGTCTTCAACACGTGGAAGTTATGAAGACAAACAGAGAAGGTTTTGCCTATTACTTTGCAGTGGAAGTTAGATTACACTAGGCAAGCCATGGTCAAGTATTCAATAGAGTGAAAGCACAAAGACAAACAACTGCAGTGTAATAAGGATCAGGTAGGAAGAAGTTATGAAGCCAAACAGATCATACATTCACGTTGTGAAGACAAAAGATAGAATAAGCATGCAATGGCTTCACAATGAGTAACAGTAAGAAAAAGGAAGTGAAGATGAAACCAGTGACTCGTTGAAGACAATGATGTGTTGGACCAGTTCCAGTTGCTGTGACAATTGTACGTCTGGTTGGAGCGGCTAGGTATTTAAACCTTAGGACACATAGTCCCGGACACCCAGTCCTGAACACGCAGCTCAGGACACCAAGTCCTCACCGTATTCTCCTTGAGCTAAGGTCACATAGTCCTCGCCCAATCACTCTGGTAAGTCTTCAAGGTAGACTCCCAAACCTTCACAGACTTCGTTCACTGGCAATCCACAATGTCTCTTGGATGCTCTGAACGCGACGCCTAACCGTCTGGAGGATTCACAGTCCTCAAGTGTAATAAGTCTTTAGATCACACAGACAAGAAGACTTAAGTGATGCCCAATGTTCTCTGGCTTTGGGTGGTTAGGGCTTTTCTCCTCACTAGGAATTTTCTCTCAAAGGCTTCGAGGTGGGTTGCTCTCAAACGACAAAAGCCGTGCACTGAAATCTGAGCTGCCAACCGTTTATGGTTGTAGGGGGTGGGCTATTTATAGCCACTTGGCAACCCGACCTGATTTGTCCGAAATGACCCTGGGTCACTAAGGAACTGACACGTGTCTCAACAGTCAGATTTCAAACTCTCATGGCAACTTTACTTGGGCTACAAGCAAAGCTGACTTGTCTGGTTCTGGACAATATTCGCTCTCATTGTCTTCACTCGAAGACATAGGTTTTTGGTTTAGGCATCACTTCAGTCATTCTGACTGGTTCTCCTGGACCCCACTTAACAGTACGGTGGTTCCTATGACTCAATCACAAAAGAAAAAGAACTACAAAGTCTTCGAGCTCCATAGGCTTCATAACGTGTCTTCTTTTGTCATAGTCTTCAATGTGAATATCTTCATATACCACCTTTGGCTTCAATGTCTTCATACATTTTTAGGGGTCATCTCTGGTAGTAAAACCGAATCAATGAGGGACTTCTACCTGTGTTATCCTGCAATTCTCACAAACACATTAGTCCCTCAACTAGGTTTGTCATCAATACTCCAAAACCAACTAGGGGTGGCACTAGATGCACTTACAATCTCCCCCTTTTTGGTGATTGATGACAAACTAGTTGAAGTTTTCAACGGGGAATATAGTCTGTGAAATTGTAAAGGATAGGGAATTGTCTTCATAAGTTTCAAGGGCTCCCCCTGAAGATGTGCATATAAGTTAATTTGCTTTTGGAATGCAAATGCACATGGCAGGTTGTACTTGGAGATCCACTTCAGCTTATGATGACAATCCACTATGCATGTGAAAGTATATGAAGATAATGACATGCATAATGGAAAATGGACGTCTGTAGAATGAGCTAAGTGCGGAATTTATCGTCGCACATGTGGAATTTATCTTCGCAAAATAGGATGGCAAACAAGTAGCAGACGACCATCTGGTTTAAGTGTTACAACTCATAAGAGCCAAATGAAGCAAAAATGAGAGTTGTAAGCACGGAGCAAAATATAGCAAAACATAAAGCACCCGCCCATATGGACCCGCTTGAAGACTATCAACCCATATGCTTCTCCCCCTTTTGTCAGCAAGGACCAAAAAGGTTTGAAGACATAGAGTGTCTACTCGTTCCCAGGAGCAGCAGGGTCGTTGGAGGTGTGTGGCGGTGCAGAAGAGCTTGGAGGTGCTGAAGCAGGTGGCGGTGATGTAGCATCGTCTTCTTCATCAATGATTCTGGCAGTGACTGTGGCAGCAGATGAAGAAAACTCAGAGTCTTCATGTGATGGTGTGTTGCGCATCACAGCCCTTCTAGGAGGTGTGGTGTCAAACTTGAATCGCTTTGTGAAGCCATCCTCTTCAAGTTCAGCTTCAGTACATATCATTGAGAGCCCTTTCCAGGTACGACGACAGGTTTCATGAGTGACGAAAGCATTCTTGGTGGCAAGATTTCGAAGTCGATTAACATCCACCAAGAGGCTTTTCATCTGACGCTTTAGCCAGTCGTGATGCCTATCTTGTTTTTGATGAAGGGCCACAAGAAGCTCTCGGTCAGTGAGAACACGAGTGCGCTTCTTGGGTCTTGAAGCAGGTGCACTATCAGTGGCTTCAGTTGAAGCAGGGTGTGGCGCACGTGTAGTTCCAGCCAAAGGATACACCCTGGAGATGGCTTCAACACCTTCATCATTCTGAGTGAAGCTCTGGTGTTCTGCATTCTGAAGACTTAATGGTTGCTTGGCAGGCTCAGGATATATAGCTTCAGCAGAGGTGTCCACATCTGGCAAGAAGATCCGATGGTTGCGGGCTGAGGGCTGATATGAAATCGCAGAGTGAAGCTTGATCAGCCGCATAACCCAAGGAGCATAAAACTTCAAGCCAAATAAATCTGAGCCGGATGCCGCAAGTTGGCGTATGAAGAAATCCTGTGCATTGAACCATTTGCCATGAAGGATATAGAATATCAGAGTCTTCATTGCACCCTCAATCTTGGCATGTGGAGAGTGTCCCTTAATGGGCCAGAGAGTCCGCTGGATGATGTGATATATGGTTCTGGGCAGGTACTCAAGGTCTTCAACGAAGAACTCTGTTGGATAAGGTGCATCGTGGGGCAATGGCTTCATCACTGAGAGCATTTGACTCATATTTGGTTCAGGCCTCTGGAATATGCTCTCAATAGCTTCAGCATGTAGTTGACAGCCTTCCTCGTAGAATTCGCCAGGAGTGGGCAGGCCGGTAAGCTCAATGATATCAAATGCATTGGCTTCGTGATGGACATTGCCGGTCATCCACTCCAGGACCCAAGTCTTCGGATCTCTGTTGTAGCCTTTGATATGGAGGGTGGCATAGAATTGAAGCAGAAGCTCTTCATTCGAGTGCTCTTCATCTGTGACAAACGGCAGTAGACCCACTTGCTTAAAGCAATCCAAAGCTTCCTCTAAGCAGGGCAGACCAGCAATGGCTTCAACATCAAGGCGCTTGTGCGGGAAGATGCGACCTTGGTTGTATAGGATGCATGAATAGTAGTTGCGCTGAGGATAGCTCCAGAACCTATCTGATGAAATCCTTTCCCTTGAATAGGGGTTCTTGGAGCTGTTGAAAAAAGTATTGTCTGCCTTGAAGCTATTGATGTCAAAGGAGCCAGGTGCTGATGCAGGACCTGGGAACCTTGGCAGCCTTGGGACTGGCTTCTGGACATGAGGCCTGTGCTCAACATGGTAATCAAATTGAGGACCTGCAGCAGACTCAGGAACAGAAGTGTCTTGATCAGTAGCTTCGCTGTCTGCTGAAGCTTTTCGTGGGGAGGGCTCCACATTGGCTTCAGTGTTCGTTGTGGCAGCCTCAACATTTTCAGCCTCCACTCGACTAGCTGGAGGGTCAGACTTAGGCACGTTCTCCTGGAGAACTGCTTCAGAGTGTAGCGGGGGAGTAGGATCTTGTGGTACTTCTTCATTTTCTTCGGCTGATGCAGCCGGAATATCTTCAGCACAGACTTGAGGCCTTGGACCTTTGCGAAGCCTGCGGAACGCAGACGACGCCTGTGGTGTTGGAGTGGGCTGGGCCTCAAAGTCTTCTTCCTCTTGAGGGCGATCCGCCCATGACGCATCTTGTGCAATTGGCGTCAGAGGACGACCAATGCTGATGAGCTCGCTTTGTTCATACTGAGGAAGGGCTGCATCATCTTGTACATTGTCCTGATGACCAATGTCTTCAGCAGCAATGGGGTCGGCTGCTGGTATGTCTTCAGCTTCAGGAGCCTCTGTGGAAGCAGGCTCATGAACCGTCAGTTGACGTTCTGCATTCGGGTGCACCATAGCAATAGGTTCAACTATCAAGGGCTCTGTGGGAGCAGCCCGGGATTTCTTGATCTTTCTCTTCTTCTTGCTGGGGGCAGTAGGAGAGGCTTCAGAGCTTTTCCTCTTTCTGGCTTCAGCCTCAGCAGTTCTTGTCTTCTTAAGCTCTGAAGCTGTTGACCGGCTCTTTGGCTTCGAGCCAGTCGTTGCAGTTGGGAAGACAATTGGAACTGCTTCTTGCCTAGGTGCCTCTGGTTCAGCCATAGCAGGCTTCTTCTTCTTCTTTGCGGCCATCTTGGGGTCGATGCCAGGACGCCCAAGTGCCTTGCACTTCTCAGCCTCATTGTAGGCTTGTACACATCTTTCAGCCAGAGACTTCATTCGCTCACGTGAGCCCTGAGCTTCTGCACGCTTCTTCAGAAAATTTTCCTTGAGCTCATGCAACATGGTTTTGAAGCTCTTCACTTCTTGCACGCTGAGCTTGGCCATATGCTTCTTGAACTGAGCCTTTTCATGATCAATTTTCTGCTTCAGTTCAACTATGCGTTGGGCAATAGCAAGTTCTGAAGCAATAGCGCCTTGGAATGCGACGCTGAGGCCAACAGGCAGCTGCAGATCTTCGAAGCTGATGTCTGGTGAGGCAAACCATTCGTCGATGAAATTGTGGATGATGGCGACATCAAAGAGAGGCAAATTGTTGAAGATTTCAGCTTCTTTGCTCTTGATGAGCTGCTCTAGAGCGTCATCTCCAAGATCTTCATCACTTGACAGATCTATGGCTTCGCTGCGCAGGATGGCAGCAGCTGTGAGCTCTTTGCCGGTGTGTGGCTGAGGCACTTTGGCCTTCTGGGGCTTGGAGACGCGGGATACGTCTTCAGACTGCACACTGTCTTCAGGAGGTGCAGTTGCCAATGGCTTCGCCCTTGAGATTTTTGATGAAGGGGCTGGCTTTGAAGCTTTTGGCTTCTTCGACTGCTTTGGCTTCGGTACAGCAGGAGCTTCATCAGACTCAGAGTCAGCTGGAGGGTCATTCACGGCAGTCCCTTGGACTAAGATGCGGGTGATGAGGCCCTCAAGATTGGCATACGGACCGATGATATTGGGTTCTGCGTAGCATGTGCCATCTGCCCTTGGTGCTGAGGGACCAGGGTTGAAGTCTAACCCCAACTTCTTCTTGTTCTGCTTCGCTGATTATTGGGCAAACTGGAAGTTGCGCTTGAATAGATTGTCGTCACGACACCAGAGTAGTGACGACGGATGTGCATCATCAGGCAGTGGCCCACGAACCATGCATGGATAGAAGCTTTGGGCAATAGCTTCATCTCTGGACCTGGGTACAAGGTTCTTGTATAGGACGTCTCCCCACGGTCTTCTGATGGCACTTTTCTCAGCATACTCTTGGGTAGTGAAGCGGTATTTGAACCATTGTTCAGCCCAATAGCGTCGAATCCATTGGATTCAGGTCTTGCGCTGCCCATAATTCTCTTCAGGATCTGTTTTATACATTTCTGCCAGGTCTTCAGGCAGATCTTTGGAAGTTCCTTCACGTCGCTGTCTGCCCCCCTTCCTTGCTGCTGCTTCTGAAGCCATAAACTTTAACTTGAAAGGCTTCAAAACTTTCAAAGGCTTCAAAGGCTTTCTTTTGCTGGACCAACAGGAACTGGCTTCAGGAGAATTTATGTGATGCTGTAGGAATTCTGCAAATGAATGCAGACTATGAGAACCAAAGGATTCTCCCACGGACATGTACCTGTGACAGCATTAAGGTGCGAGGGAAGGGGAAGAGGTCATATGCATTCTCAGAAGGTTTTGAAGATTAATCAGTTTAGAAGACATTGACCTCATCGTGCGAAGACATTCACTCATAGAAAAGAAGTTGGTTCCAGATTTGTACAAACCCACAGATCAGTACAAGTGAGGAATCTAACTGCTTTATGAAGCACAAGTGAATATACTAGGCATGCTATGAGATGCAGATTGAGAGATCTAACTTGTGTGAAGAGAAACTTCTTATGGTACAAAGTGACAGAACCATGGGATCAAAAGGGGCTGTAAAAAGAAGTTTTATTTACCACACTTGGAACTGCTAGACGGAAGTGGGAGATGATGCCGAGCAGTTCAGTCCTCCGTGCCCTAACTTGGCGACGGAAGACACCTACGGCGACGGCGGAGAGGCGATGTCCGCGGTCGGCGTGAGGACGGCGTCGGAGAAGTTGCGGCAGCGAAGCGCTTCGTCGCCGGCGTCGTCGAGTGCTAGCGGTGGCGCTAGGGTTCGTGCGAGGGTGGAAGAAGGAGATAATGACCGCGGTAAGTGGGAATTTATAGGCTCAGGGGCGGCACTGTGCTATTACACAAGTGCCCCTAGCGATTCGCATCTGAGGAACGCATGGCCAGTTTGCGGAAGTTTTGGGTTTGTTCCACGTCCCACGCACGCCTAGATTGTTGGGCGGTCGTTCCTGCTTCTCCGGATTTTATGTGGAGGAATGAGCATTGAAAGCGGATTTTATGGGTGTCTCTATATCTTCTGCTGAGTAGGACACAGTGAAGACATTCGATAGTTTCAATAGAATGCATATGACTTGGAGAGATAGAGTTTGAGATAGAAAGCATAGAGAGGTGGGGTCCGATCACATTCACTTAGTTCAAAAGATTCAACCAAGAAGACATAGCTATAAGTGAATGCTGTAGAGGACAAAACACTAGTATGTATATATCTATATAATCAACGCAGTGAAGATAATCATGAAGACATGTTGAGTTGGAAGCCAAACCAAAAGTGAAGATATTGCAAGGTAACGCCATGAGTGAAACACTTCAAAAATAGAACGTTTGGTGGTGGCGTTACCCACCGTATAGGAAGTATTAGACCCAGACACGGCGCACAAGTATCGTGGCGCTCCGAAGTCAAATTTCACATTAATGTATTCACACTTAGAATGTATGTCTTCATTGATTGAAGATATACTTTACTTTGTGTGTTGCACATCTAAGTCATCAATATGCATAAGTGTTAGGATGTGTGCCTGATCACAGGACATTTGAGGATTACAAGATATTTAGCTCACACCGTAACTTGCAAAACCTCTTCTCATCCAAGGGCTTTGTGAAGATATCTGCCAATTGCTCTTCAGTGTTGACGTGTATGATATCAATGTCTTCCTTCACAACATGATCTCTGAGAAAGTGATGACGAATTTCAATGTGCTTTGTCTTCGAGTGCTGAACTGGGTTGTTGTAACATCCCAAAATTCTAAATTTTGGAATGTTATAATAAATAGATAGATTTGATTGATTGTTTGATTGATTGTCTGAGAGTGAGTGAATTCGAAACTTTTGAAAGTTAAATGAGAGGGAATAAAAGGACTTTCCCAAACTTTCATATTTGCTTTCTGATCTCCATGAATTCAAATCCTTTTCAAACACAAAACCCCGGAGAGAAGATGACATGACTTCTTCCATTTATTTAAATGACAAGGGGTGTTGAAAATATTTGAATTTCATTTGAAAATATTTCCGAATCTGGAACTTTATGCAACTCAATGATTTTCATGATAGAAGATAAAATGACTTCTTCAAATTATATGAAATATGAGTTGGGAGTTTCAAAGAATTAAATTCAAAGTTCTTTTGGAATTAATTTTCAATTTGGATTTATTTGAGTTTTATTCAAATTATTTTTGTCCAAAAATAAAATATATGGAAATTAGGGTAACATGATTCCCTACAATAGAAAATTGGAGAAAAATTAATTTGAAATCATTTTGGTATTTTTAAAATGATTTTAGTTGGATTTTAATAGACCAGTAGCACTCTTTGATTTATCTGAATTTGTGTGGATTTTATTTGAAGTTATAAAAATGTTCATGTCGTAGAAATTTTTTTTTTGAAAATTTTGATATATTATATGCTTATATAATATTTTAATTATTTTGCTCTTATTATTTTATTTGTCTGGAAAATAATGTTTTAAAAAAAAGAACTTCCCTCACCGACTGGGCCGGCCCAGCCAACCGGGCCAGGCCAAAGCCCAGCCTCGCCGCACCGCCTCCCTCCCATGCGGGAGTCCGCCGCCCGCACGCCTCACCGGCGCCGCCGTGACCGGGCAGGAGTCCGCAGCTCCGCCCCGGCCCCTCACGCAAGGAACCACCTCGCCTCCCCTCCTCAAATAGCGGAGCCGGGCCCCGTCTCTCTCTCTCTCTCCCTCAGCCGACGCGCCGCATCCGCCGGAAGCCGCAGTCGCCGGTGAGAACCACCGTCGCCGCCCCGCTCCGTCCCGTCCCGCGGACCACCGTCGACGCCGCCATCCTCCTCGTCTCGTCGCGCCGCCCCTCCCTGGTCCCTTCGCCGCCCTCCTGGACGACCGGAGCCACCGCCCCGGTCGGACCCGAGCCGCCACCGCCGTCGCCGCCTCGCCGGAGAGCTACCGGGAAACCGCCGCCGCCGCCGGTTTATTTCGCCCGAGCCGGTAAAAGCCGCCACTTTTCTTTCGGTTTATAAAACCTAACCCTAGATTGGTTTTCTATAGAAAACCTGATCTGTTTTTTTTAGTTATGTAGTGAACGTTTACTGTTTAACTCTTCGGAGTGAACGATTTTTCGTTCGCTAGCGTTCGGTAACGAACACTCGCTATTTAGACTTTTTCTTTTTCTGTTATTTTCCGCCAAGGACCCATTTGTGAATATTTTCTTCACAGATTAGTCCCTATACTTCAAACAAGCACAACTTTTTACTCGTTAGTCCAAATCCAATGAAACCAATGCTCACGTCTTCGTTACGATCTCCTCTATCCAGTAATCCAACCCAAACATGTTTTTGAAAATTTTAAAATTTGAATTAGATCAGATTTGAATTCAAACTTCTTTTGATCATATCTTTTTATCCGTAACTCCGTTTGAGTTGATTCTTTTTGCAAATCGAAGCTCTTGACCTAAACATCCTAATAAGGCCAAATTCACATAATTTTGGTACTGTTGGAAATTGTTTTATGTTGCAAGAGTTATTTGCTTGGTTTTGATGTTTCCGAATCGTCTTCTTCGTTCTTCCCGATCTTTTGAGTGATTTCTTATGTGTGGTTACTATTGTTTGCTTACGATAGATTGACCGGAGTGTGACGAGTAGAGCTATCAAGAGTTTTGAGTGCGAATCATCTTGATCAACATTGCAGGCAAGTAACACTTTAATCATACCTTTTCTACAACCCAGTTTTATTGCATTAGATCAATCCTCTCATATTGCATGATTAGGATCTAATTAAATTGTGGGATGGGAAGTAGATGAGGTAGTACCTATCACCTGTATTATTATGAAACCTTTGGGAGTTACTTCTACGTTTGCTTATTATGCCATGCTATGCTAGTGGACATGGATTGGGTGAGTGATATCCATGACAGATGTGAGTTGATAATTTCAATGGTTTACCTAAGGTGGCAACTTCAACACACATCTGGGTGGATTGAGGCACCTGATGTCTATCAGGACTTGCCTGTTTTTATTTCGGACCGCCACCCAGGCTCAAAGGGATCATGAGATTATTCATACTAGAAACTTCTGTGTGCAGCCACAAGCCATTATGGGCTCTGGCATAGTTGACTAAGTTGTGCGAACTCTTACAGTGGTAGACTAGCAGATGTAGGGGTTGTAGGTGGTACGGTCTACCCGATCGTAAGGTGCTAGCGCTTCTGAAAGACTATGTCTCGGTCATCCGTTTCTCAAACACCATGTAGTGCGAGAAATCCAATGGAGGCGATCGAGTCTTGTGGGGAAAAGTGCGCAAACCTCTGCAGAGTGTATAAACTAATCATGATTAGCCGTGTCCCCGGTTATGGACATCTTGAGTATCTAGTTCTTGGATTATCCTGTTGATCTCATCACGTTACTTTAAATGAATATTGTTGGGTTTAATGATGTTACTTAATTGGGATTGAGAATGCTGTCAACCATTCTCAATGTTCAACAACCACCATGATAGTTAAATAAATTTATTCCTTTGCAGTAGGGAAAAATTGGCTTTTCGCAAAAACCTTATAACCATAGAGCTTTTCCACCAGCCAAATATGCATGTAGTGATAGCCTTTGATCATCATTTTCTCTATGGTGTGAATTTGCCAGTACATTCAATGTACTGACCCGTTTCGGGCTGCAACGTCTCATGTTGCAGGTTTCATACGACGAGTAAGTGATACGTTAGGGTTACGATTTCTACACTCAACTTTGCCGTTGGTGTTGATGGGAATCCACAACCTTGTTGCTTCCGCTTATGGATTGAGGTAATAGTATTTATGTTACTTTATACATGTGATTTACCTCTGTTATAAATCCTTCGAGTACTGTGTGTGTCAGCATACCGATCCAGGGATGACACTTAAGCACAGAGACTTGATCCATTCGGGTCAGGTCGCTACAGTTGTTGGCAATCTTGATGGCGCTTTCGTTGTCGCAGTAAAGTGGCACTTGCTTCAGATGAATGCCATAGTCCTTGAGTGTTTGCTTCATCCACAGAAGCTGAGCGCAGCAAGATCCAGCAGCAATGTATTCAGATTCAGCAGTGGAGAGAGATACACAGTTCTGCTTCTTTGAAGACCATCATACAAGGGATCGTCCCAGAAAGTGACATGTGCCTGATGTAGACTTGCGATCAACTTTGTCACCAGCATAATCAGCATCCGAAAATCCAACCAAATCAAACTCTGAGCCCTTTGGATACCATAATCCTAGAGTTGGGGTGTGAGCCAAATATCGAAGAATACGCTTCACAGCTAAGTGATGCGACTCCTTTGGTGCCGCTTGAAATCGAGCACACATGCAAACACTAAGCATAATATCTGGCCTAGATGCACATAAATAAAGCAAAGAACCAATCATGGAGCGGTATACCTTTTGATCGAACTCTTTACCATTGTCGTCAGGACCTAGATGATGTTTGGCTGGCATTGGTGTTGTGAAGCCTTTGCAGTCTTGCATACCGAACTTTTTCAGGCAATCTTTGAGATACTTCTCTTGAGATATGAAGATGCCATTGCGTTGTTGTCGTGTTTGAAGACCAAGGAAGAACTTCAGCTCCCCCATCATGGACATCTGATATTGTTCTTGCATCATATATCCAAACTCTTCACTGCACTTCTGAATGGTGCAGCCGAAGATAATGTCATCCACATATATTTGGCACACAAACAGTTCACCATCATATGTCTTCGTGAAAAGAGTGGGATCCAGGGAACCAGGTATGAAGCCTTTGCTCTTCAGGAAGTATTTGAGTGTGTCATACCAGGCCCTAGGGGCTTGTTTGAGGCCATACAGTGCCTTGTTGAGCTTGTATACCATGTCAGGATGTTTTGGATTTTCAAAGCCAGGCGGTTGTGCAACATAGACTTCTTCTTCAATCTTGCCATTGAGAAAGGCACTTTTCACATCCATTTGATATATAAGTATGTTATGATGATTTGCATAGGCCAGCAGTATGCGTATGGCTTCAAGCCTAGCCACAGGAGCAAATGTTTCTCGAAGTCAATGCCCTCCACTTGAGTATATCCTTGAGCAACGAGACGAGCTTTGTTTCTGACAACTTGACCATGCTCATCTTGTTTGTTGCGGTATATCCATTTGGTGCCTATTATGTTGTGCTTCCGTGGATCAGGACGCTTAACCAGTTCCCATACATTATTCAGCTCAAACTGTTGAAGCTCTTCTTGCATAGCTTGAATCCATTCAGGTTCCATGAAGGCTTCTTCAACTTTCTTGGGTTCTGATATTGATACGAATGCGAAGTGCCCACAGAAATTTGCTAGCTGAGTTGCCCTTGAACGAGTGAGTGGACCAGGTGCATTGATGCTGTCAATTATTCTGTCAATCTGCACTTCATTGGCAACACGAGGATGTACAGGGCGAAGACTTTGCGCTTGCTGATCTGTGTTGTTGGGAGGAATGTCTTCAGGCTGAGCATTGTCTTCATGTTGATCAGGTGCTGAGATGATAAGTTCTTCTTCAGGATGAGCTTCAAAAGGTATAATCTCTCCAGTTCCCATAAGCTTAATTGATTCACTAGCTGGAGCTTCATCTAGCACATTTGGCAGTTGCTCTCTTTGTGAACCATTTGTCTCATCGAACCGCACATCCACTGTTTCAACAACTTTGTAATGAAAGAGGTTGAAGACTCTGTAGGAGTGCGAATCCTTTCCATATCCAAGCATAAATCCCTCATGTGCTTTTGGTGCAAACTTTGAGGTGTGATGTGGGTCCTTGATCCAGCACCTTGAGCCAAATACTCTAAAGTAACTGACATTTGGCTTCTTGCCAGTTAGGAGTTCATAAGATGTCTTGTTCAGAAGCTTGTGAAGATAAACACGATTGATTGTATGACATGCAGTATCAATTGCTTCATTCCAGAATTTTCTTGGAGTCTTGTATTCATCTAGCATCGTTCTTGCCATCTCAATGAGTGTTCTGTTCTTGCGTTCGATGACGCCATTCTGCTGTGGCGTGTACGGAGCTGAGAATTCATGTGTGATGCCCAAGGTATCAAGATATGTATCAAGGCCAGTGTTCTTGAATTCAGTGCCATTGTCACTTCTTATGTGCTTTATCTTGGCGCCAAAATTGTTCATAGCTCGATTGGCGAAGCGTCTGAAGACATCCTGCACTTCAGTCTTGTAAAGGATTATGTGCACCCAAGTATATCTAGAGTAATCATCAACAATGACGAAGCCATAGAGGCAAGCAGTAGTAGTAAAAGTTGAGTAGTGAGTGGGACCGAAAAGATCCATGTGGAGCAGTTCGAAGGGTTGAGTAGTAGTCATGATTGTCTTCGAAGGATGTTTTGCCCTTGTCATCTTCCCTGCTTCACAGGCACCGCATAAGTGATCTTTCTTGAACTTGACGCCCTCGATGCCTATGGCATGCTTCTTCTTCGCAAGGGTGTGGAGGTTCCTCATGCCAGCATGCCCAAGCCTCCGATGCCAAAGCCAGCATTCTGAAGCTTTTGCAAGAAGACATACTGCAAGTTGTGGCCCTGCCGAGAAGTCTACCACATACAAATCATCTTTCTGATACCCTTCAAACACTAGAGACTTGTCAGATTCCATTAGTACTAGGCAACGATATTTTCCAAACATTACGATCATGTTCAAGTTGCAAAGCATTGAGACAGACATTAAGTTGAAGCCAAGGGATTCAACAAGCATGACTTTATCCATGTGTTGATCCTTTGAGATTGCAACTCTACCTAGACCCAATACCTTACTTTTACCAGTGTCAGCAAATGTGATGTGGCTCTTATCGGATGGACGTAAGGTTGAGTCCATAAGAAGGCTTCTTTTGCCAGTCATGTGATTCGTACACCCATTGTCAATAATCCATTCTGAAGACTTTGAAGTCGCTGGTGTCGTACCCTACAGTGCAGTTAGGGGGATAGGCTTCACGAAGAGAATTGTGAAGCAAAAACATTTGACGAACCAGTGGGTTATGAAAACTTAGATCCAGATTAGGACTAATAGGAAGAGTAGCATGCGATTCAGGAACGAAGTACATAATGATGCCATTCGGGCAATTTATCTTGCGCCCTACAAGACTTTTAAGGTCCCCAGCAATAGCGTCAGAAGATTTTGTTTTTCTGCTGGAGACCTTTCCCTGCAAAAGAGAATTAAGCTTTCTTAACCACACACATCTTCAAGGGTGGCTTAGAAGCAATAAGTCTAAGTGCAGCATCTGAGAATTTTGGCTTTGAAGCCTTAGCAAACAGTCTTGCGGGTGGACAATAATACTCATAGGAATAAGCAGAATAATTTTTGGTCATATGAACATGACGGTTCGATGAACCGCTCTCATATTCATATGCCTGAGTATGGTTTCCCTGCAAAACATTTGCGTTAGTGTGACTCAGGTGAGTCCTCTGATTGTATGAAGCCTTTGGACCGTATGAAGCCTTTGGTCTGAGGTTTGTCTTCTTCAAGTGAGGTGTCATGAAGACATTCACAGGAAGATTTTCCAGACACTTTTTCGGAACCCAGATCTTCTTCATAGGCGGTCCATTCCTGCAGTTAGTACCAATGTACCTGGCAAACACTTCACCATTCTGATTCTTAAACAGTTTATAGTTTGCATCAAAGGATTCATCAATAATAATGTCTGATGTCCTTTGAAGTTCCTTTGCAGCAACCCATGTGGTTTTGGGGTACTGCGTTTATTTTCCTTACGAACCCAACTCCCTCTTTCCTAGGGTTTCGGTTCAGAATCTGCTTCTTGAGGACATCACATAATGTCTGATGTCCTTTAAGACTTTTGTACATCCCTGTTTCAAGCAATGTCTTCAACCTAGCATTCTCATCAGCAAATAGCAGTGGTATCCTCAGCAGAGGGGTTAGTTACCACATCAACAGTTGAAGATATTGCAATAGCAGTAGCAGTGGAACATTCAGCAACAGAAGTAGCATTATCACGCTCAATGCATTTAAGACATGGTGGTTCAAATCCTTCCTGAGCGGAACTGATCTGTTCGGCGCGAAGTGATTCGTTTTCCTTTTGAAGATATTCATGAGCCGCTCTCAATTTCTCAAGTTCTTGCTTCCTTTGAAGATAATCATAGGAAAGCTTTTCATGAGTTGTTGAGAGAGTATCAAGACGATCTTCAAGTTCCTGATACTTAACATGAAGATTTTTTATGTCTTCAATTAAGGATTCAGATCGAGTCATTTCAGCACCCAACAGATTATCGCTTCTGTCTAACAGTTTTTGAACATGTTCCATAGCTTTCTGTTGTTCAGTTGCAATTTTAGCAAGTGTTTTGTAGCTTGGTTTTGAATCACAGTCAGAGTCATCGTCACTAGATGTTTGATAGCGAGTAGTGCGTGTGTTTACCTTGGCACCGCGTGCCATGAAGCAGTAGGTAGGACTGGAGTCGTTCTTGTCATTTGCATCAGTGTCGGTGATGAAGTCATTGTCTTCAGTGTTGAAGATGGACTTGGCGACGTATGCTGTAGCTAGACTCGCAATGCCAGAATCAGACTCCTCCTCTGAATCCATTTCCTTGCCAACAAACGCACGTGCCTTGCCAGATGAGCTCTTCTTGTGTGATGAAGACTTTGAGGAAGACTTGGAAGAAGACTTTGAGTATTTCTTCTTCTTCTTGTCGTCAGAATCATATTCCTTGCTCTTCTTCTTCCTTCTGTTCTCATTGTCCCACTGTGGACACTCAGAGATGAAGTGTCCAGTTTTCTTGCACTTGTGACATGTTTTCTTCTTGTAGTCATGAGCAGAAGCTTCATCACTCCTTGAGCTTGATCGTGAAGATTTTCTGAAGCCTTTCTTCTTGGTGAATTTTTGGAACTTCTTCACTAGCATTGCAAGTTCCCTTCCAATGTCTTCAGGATCATTAGAACTGCTGTCAGATTCTTCTTCAGATGAGGAAACAGCTTTTGCCTTCAAGGCACGAGTTCGCCCATAGTTTGGACCGTAGATATCTCTTTTCTCAGAAAGCTGAAACTCATGTGTGTTGAGCCTCTCAAGTATGTCAGACGGATCGAGTGTCTTGAAATCAGGACGTTCTTGAATCATCAGGGCTAGGATGTCAAACGAACTATCAAGTGATCTCAGCAGCGTCTTGACGACTTCATGTTTGGTGATCTCAGTGGCGCCGAGGGCTTGAAGCTCATTTGTGATGTCAGTGAGCCGGTCAAATGTGTGCTGGACATTCTCATTGTCATTTCGCTTGAAGTGGTTGAAGAGGTTGCGAAGAACACTGATTCTTTGATCTCTCTAGGTTGAGATGCCTTCATTGACCTTGGAGAGCCAGTCCCAGACCAGCTTGGATGTCTTCAAGGCACTCACACAGCCATACTGTCCTTTTGTCAGATGACCACAGATGATATTTTTGGCAGTAGAGTCCAGTTGAGTGAACTTCTTGACATCAGCAGCAGTGACACCTTCTCCAGCCTTGGGAACGCCGTTCTCGACGACATACCACAGGTCGACGTCAATGGCTTCAAGATGCATGCGCATCTTATTCTTCCAGTAGGGATATTCAGTTCCATCGAAGACGGGGCACGCAGCGGAGACTTTGATTATCCCTGCAGTCGACATAGCTAAAACTCCAGGTGGTTAAACCGAATCACACAGAACAAGGGAGCACCTTGCTCTGATACCAATTGAAAGTGCGTTATATCGACTAGAGGGGGGTGAATAGGCGATTTTTATGAAAGTCTTCAACACGTGGAAGTTATGAAGACAAACAGAGAAGATTTTGCCTATTACTTTGCAGCGGAAGTTAGACTACACTAGGCAAGCCATGGTCAAGTATTCAATAGAGTGAAAGCACAAAGACAAACAGCTGCAGTGTAATAAGGATCAGGTAGGAAGAAGTTATGAAGCCAAACAGATCATACATTCACGTTGTGAAGACAAAAGATAGAACAAGCATGCAATGGCTTCACAATGAGTAACAGTAAGAAAAAGGAAGTGAAGATGAAACCAGTGACTCGTTGAAGACAATGATGTGTTGGACCAGTTCCAGTTGCTGTGACAACTGTACGTCTGGTTGGAGCGGCTAGGTATTTAAACCTTAGGACACACAGTCCCGGACACCCAGTCCTGAACACGCAGCTCAGGACACCAAGTCCTCACCGTATTCTCCTTGAGCTAAGGTCACATAGTCCTCGCCCAATCACTCTGGTAAGTCTTCAAGGTAGACTCCCAAACCTTCACAGACTTCGTTCACTGGCAATCCACAATGTCTCTTGGATGCTCTGAACGCGACGCCTAACCGTCTGGAGGATTCACAGTCCTCAAGTGTAATAAGTCTTCAGATCACACAGACAAGAAGACTTAAGTGATGCCCAATGTTCTCTGGCTTTGGGTGGTTAGGGCTTTTCTCCTCACTAGGAATTTTCTCTCAAAGGCTTCGAGGTGGGTTGCTCTCAAACGACAAAAGCCGTGCACTGAAATCTGAGCTGCCAACCGTTTATGGTTGTAGGGGGTGGGCTATTTATAGCCACTTGGCAACCCGACCTGATTTGTCCGAAATGACCCTGGGTCACTAAGGAACTGACACGTGTCTCAACAGTCAGATTTCAAACTCTCATGGCAACTTTACTTGGGCTACAAGCAAAGCTGACTTGTCTGGTTCTGGACAATATTCGCTCTCATTGTCTTCACTCGAAGACATAGGTTTTTGGTTTAGGCATCACTTCAGTCATTCTGACTGGTTCTCCTGGACCCCACTTAACAGTACGGTGGTTCCTATGACTCAATCACAAAAGAAAAAGAACTACAAAGTCTTCGAGCTCCATAGGCTTCATAACGTGTCTTCTTTTGTCATAGTCTTCAATGTGAATATCTTCATATACCACCTTTGGCTTCATTGTCTTCATACATTTTTAGGGGTCATCTCTGGTAGTAAAACCGAATCAATGAGGGACTTCTACCTGTGTTATCCTGCAATTCTCACAAACACATTAGTCCCTCAACTAGGTTTGTCGTCAATACTCCAAAACCAACTATGGGTGGCACTAGATGCACTTACAAGAACTGGTTAAGCGTCCTGATCCACGGAAGCACAATATAATAGGCACCAAATGGATATACCGCAACAAGCAAGATGAGCATGGTCAAGTTGTCAGAAACAAAGCTCGTCTCATTGCTCAAGGATATACTCAAGTGGAAGGCATTGACTTCGATGAAACATTTGCTCCTGTGGCTAGACTTGAAGCCATACGCATACTGCTGGCATATGCAAATCATCATAACATACTTCTATATCAAATGGATGTGAAGAGTGCTTTTCTTAATGGCAAGATTGAAGAAGAAGTGTATGTTGCACAACCGCCTGGCTTTGAAGATCCAAAACATCCTGACATGGTATACAAACTCATCAAGGCACTGTATGGCCTCAAACAAGCCCCTCGGGCCTGGTATGACACACTCAAATACTTCCTGAAGAGCAAAGGCTTCATACCTGGTTCCCTAGACCCCACTCTCTTCACGAAGACATATGATGGTGAACTGTTTGTGTGCCAAATATATGTGGATGACATTATCTTCGGCTGCACCAATCAGAAGTACAGTGAAGAGTTTGGATATATGATGCAAGAGCAATATCAGATGTCTATGATGGGAGAGCTGAAGTTCTTCCTCGGTCTTCAAATACGACAACAACGCAACGGCATCTTCATATCTCAAGAGAAGTATCTCAAAGATTTCCTGAAGAAGTTCGGTATGCAAGACTGCAAAGGCTTCACGACACCAATGCCAGCCAAACATCATCTGGGTCCCGACAACAATGGTAAAGAGTTCGATCAAAAGGTATACCGCTCCATGATTGGTTCTTTACTTTATCTATGTGCATCTAGGCCAGATATTATGCTTAGTGTTTGCATGTGTGCTCGATTTCAAGCGGCACCAAAGGAGTCGCATCACTTAGCTGTGAAGCGAATTCTTTGATATTTGGCTCACACCCCAACTCTAGGATTATGGTATCCAAAGGGCTCAGAGTTTGATCTGGTTGGATTCTCGGATGCTGATTATGCTGGTGACAAAGTTGATCGCAAGTCTACATCAGGCACATGTCACTTTCTGGGACGATCACTTGTATGTTGGTCTTCAAAGAAGCAGAACTGTGTATCTCTCTCCACTGCTGAATCTGAATACATTGCTACTGGATCTTATTGCGCTCAGCTTCTGTGGATGAAGCAAACACTCAAAGACTATGGCATTCATCTGAAGCAAGTGCCACTTTACTGCGACAACGAAAGCGCCATCAAGATTGCCAACAACCAAGTTCAGCACTCAAAGACAAAACACATTGAAATTCGTCATCACTTTCTCAGAGATCATGTTGTGAAGGAAGATATTGATATCATACAGGTCAACACTGAAGAGCAATTGGCAGATATCTTCACCAAGCCCTTAGATGAGAAGAGATTTTGCAAGTTACGGTGTGAGCTAAATATCCTGGAATCCTCAAATGTCCTGTGATCAGGCACACATCCTAACCCTTATGCATATTGATGACTTAGATGTGCAACACACGAAGTAAAGTATATCTTCAATCAATGAAGACATACATTCTAAGTGTGAATACATTAATGTGGAATTTGACTTCGGAGTGCCACGATAATTGTGCGCCGTGTCTGGGTCTAATACTTCCTATAAGGTGGGTAACGCCACCACCAAATGTTCTATTTTGAAGTGTTTCACTCATGGCGTTACATTTCCTATGTCTTCACATTTAGCTTGGCTTCAATCTCAACATATCTTCATGATTATCTTCACTATGTTGATTATATAGATATATATATCTACTAGTGTTCTGTCCTCTACAGCATTCACTTATAGCTATGACTTCTTATTGAATCTTTTGAACTAAGTGAATGTGATCGGACCCTAACCTCTCTATGCTTTCTATCTCAAATTCCATCTCTCCAAATCATATGCATTCTATTGAAACTGTCGAATGTCTTCTCTGCGTCCTTGTCAGCAGAAGATACAGAGACAACCATTAAGTCTGTTTTCAATGCTCATTCCTCCACATAAAACCCGGAGAAGAAGGAACGACCACCCGACAATCCAGGCGTGCGTGGGACGTGGAACAAACCCCAAAATTCCGCATAATGGCCACGTGTTCCTCAGATGCGAATCGCCAGGGGCACCTGTATATTAATGCAGTGCCTCCCCTATGCCTATAAATACACACTTCACAGCAGTCATTATCTCTTCTTCCACTCTCACACGAACCCTAGCGCCACCGCTAGCCCTCGACGACGCCGGCGACGAAGCGCTTCGCTGCCGCAACCTCTCCGACGCCGTCTTCACGCCGACCGCGGACATCGTCCTCTCCGCCGTCGCCGTAGGTGTCCTCCGTCGCCAAGTTAGGGCACGGAAGATTGAACTGCTCGGCCTCATCTCCCACTCCGTCTAGCAGTTCTTAGTGTGGTAAATAAAACTTCCTTTTTACAGCACCGTTGATCCTATGGCTTTGTCACTTTCTACCACAAGCAGTTTCTATTCACACAAGTTATCTCTCTCATACTGCATCTCATAACATGCCTAGTATATTCACTTATGCTTCACAAAGTAGTTAGATTCCTCACTTGTACTGATCTATGGATTCGTACAAATCTAGAACCAACTCCTTATCTATGAGTGAATGTCTTCGCACGATGAGGTCAATGTCTTCTAAACTGATTTATCTTCAAAATCTTCTGAGAATGCATATGACCTCTTCCCCTTCCCTCGCACCTTAATGCTTTCACAGGTACATGTCCGT